>NW_022196899.1:1276953-1286332 GCF_008632895.1 Mastomys coucha
GTTGCAGAGATTAACTATGGAGCAGAGACTGAAGGAAGGGCAAGCCAGCCTAAATATAGCTATTTCCTCAGAGGCTCTGACAGTACCTGACTAATACATATGTGGAGGCTCAGAGCCATCCTTTGAACTGAGTACAGGGTCCCCAGTGAAGGAGTTAGAGAAAGGACCAATGGAACTGAGGGGTTTGCAACCCCTTAGGACAAACAACAATATGAACTAACTAGTACTTCAGAGCTCCCAAGGTCTCAACTACCAACCAAGGACTGCACATGGAGGGGTCTGATCTGGCAGCATGTGTATAATAGAGGATTACAAATTCGATCATCAGTAGGAGGAGAGGACCTCGGCCCTGTGAAGGTTCTGTGCCCCAGAGTAGGGGAATGCCAGGGCCAATAAGTGGGAGAGGGTGGGGTGTCAGGCATGGGAAGGGGGAGGCAACAGGGATTTGTTTTTGTTGTTTCTGTTTGTTTCTTTGTTTTTTGGAGGGGAAACTGTGAAAGGAGAAATTTACATGTAAATAAAGAAAATATCTAATAAAAAAAGAAAAATATTGTTTTCAATAAATAGTATATGCTATAAATATTAAATACATGAGATTATTCCAAACATCATTTTTATTGTCAATATCCAGGAATGCTAATGAAGAATATTATGAATTTTCAGACAATAATAATTATTCTTAAAAAAAATTATAGGGTTGCATTAGCTATCACATATCATTTGTTCCCTATTAAAGCATAAAATATGACCATGTGAAAGAAAATGATTTTAAAATTTGATGAAATGGCTGGGCAGTGGTGGCACATGCCTTTAATCCCAGCACATGGAAGGCAGAGAAGGCGAATTTCTGAGTTCAAGGACAACCTTGTCTACAGACTGAGTTCAAGGAAAGCCAGGGCTACACAGAGAAACCCTGTCTTGGAAAAACAAGAAACAAAACAAAACAATACAAAGCAAAATTTGATGAGATGTCTTTGTGGGCAATATAGTTTACCCACAGTGGGAATAAAATCTTATTTATCTATCAATCGAAATAACATTTTTAATGTTTATCAGCATTGAAGTAGTCATTAGATTCAGGTCAATTCATATCAGTAACAATAGCAACAGCTGATTCTTTGACTCCAACTTAAGAATATATATTTTTAAATTTTGAAAAAAATTGAAGGCACTATACATTACATTGGAAATTTGAGGATAATGACAACAGTCAAAATAATTTAATTATGTTACTTATTATAATTTATAATTGAAATTTGCCTATGCACCTTATTCAAAGTGCTACAAGTGTATAAACTGAGAAAAAAATGAAATTGTTTTCATCACATACCTTAAAAGCAAATTATGTAATATTTTACACAGCAAAGGAGTCTAAGGAAATAATTCAAATAGTTAATATTTTCCTTTCTTGTGTAACTTGCTTATATACTCTGTTTTGATCAACTTAGAAATCATAATTGGAGAAAATTCAGTGATTCAACCTATTCTGACTTTATCCTTACATTTTTAGCTTGTCATAAAAAACTTCACTTTTGAGAATTGAAATTGACAATTTTGCAATCATTGCCTTGAACTTACAACCTAAATGGCTTCATATGTGTCATATAATTATATCTACCATTACTTGGATCTTGAGTACATCTGCTAATAAATTTATAAAAAGAATTCACAAAGAAGTGTCTAATAAGTATTAAACAATAAGAACGAAGATCTGGGCAGGGGTATTCAACACTGATATATTTTTAGAAAAGCCATGGGTGATTGACAGCTCTCTCCATATGGTGCCAAGTAGGTTCAAAGAGAAGGGACCTCAATGGCCCAGCCTAGTATAACACCAGGTTTCTAATAGGTTAAAGAAGATCAAAAGAGGAACTTAACTGCAAATTGTAAGGTTATTTACAGGATATTAATGGATCATCTTCAAATTTAGAGACCTAAGTTTTTATTTATCTTAATTCCTGCATTAATTTTATCATGTCATTCATGAATTCTTGAATTTTTTTGCATATATTTTTTTCTCATTTTACTTTGTATAGGTGTGCATGAATGTGTGCATGTGCATATTTGTGGGTGTGGATGTGGGGGTGATGTCAGTGCATCTTCCCATGCATGTGAATGTGGTGAAGGACAAAGATTAACGTCAATGTCTCCTCTATTACTTTCCACCATATGTTTTTAAGTCATGCTTTTCACTGAATCTGAAGCTTAACATTTGAGATACACCAGCTAGCTAGGCCTGCCTGGCTTCCCATCCTATCCCATCAGGTCCTTAAACTTCCACAGCAGTGATTTTATTACCCATCTCCTTATCCTCTAGCATTTCACTTCCTTCAACTTACCAAAGCAAATTGAACATTGAGAGAAGAAACATGGCATCATCACCAAGCCAACACCAGCATAAGCACTTGAGGTAATGAATGCCCAGAGAGTTGGGATTGACATAATGACATATTAAGCTTGGTGCGTCATAACCATTTGCCACACAAATGACATTCTGTTTATCCTTCTGATATTTAATTAGTTATCTCTCAGAATGTAAAATAAAGAAAAATAAAGTCATGGTCCAGTTATGATTTTGTTTCTGCTTTTATAAGGGAGAATTTATAATGTAGTTCACAAAAGAATTCTGACTGTTTTGAGTATGTCTTTGTGCACAGATTTCTTGTTGTATTAGTTTTTACCAAATTATTATGATTATCATATTTTAAATTCATTTATTTTTGTTTGCATCATATATTCATTGTATAACACTTTCCTTTTAAATGTATCACTTATTATTGTAATGTTAGTATAATGGAGTCCTTTTCATTATCAATTCAATAAACTCTAAAATCACCTGAGAGATGTGTCTGGTACCTTTATAAGGGATTATTTTAATTATTAATTGAAGTAGTAAGACCTATGCACTGTATATAGAAATACTCCCTGGCCAGAGTATTAGACTATAAATAGAGTAATAGACATTTATATGTTTACTATAAATGGAGTAGGGAAATAAACACACATGTGTTCACTGCATTTATCTGACAGTGAAAAAATGATGATCTCATCTGATTCAAGTACCTGCCATTTTGGCTTCCCCACTATGATGGACTCAACTCCAAAATTTTGAATTGGGATGGACCCTGTCCTCATTAAATTGCTTTGGTTAGAGTGTTTTATCACAGCACAGAATAGAAATACACAGTGTCTAGGGTGGTTGCCATGGTAAACTTTAGGACTGTTTTGTGGGAGGGATGTTAGTGAATTTGGAACGTTGGTCTAGAAAAGACGTTAACTTGTGAAACAGAGCTTAATAGCTATTCTAGTGGGATCTGAGAAGAAACTAACAATAATACAAACACAGACCATGAAACCTGGTCTGATTTATGAGATTTCAGAGACAGGAATAAATAAATTAAAATAAATAATAAATTCCTATTGACAAATGGAATAGGGAATATTCATACAAGTCAGATTTCTTGAAGCCACTATCCTGAGGACTTGAGTGAAGTTGAAACTAAAGTTAATAGATTAATTTTTTTGATGAAGGAAATGTGTATGGGCAACACATATTTCAAAGGGAGAACAGTGAAGCAAAAACATTATAACTGGTAATGACATAAGCACCATCAAGGAGAAACCTGGTACTTTGTATTATAACAACAAAACATTTTTCCAGGGTCAGCCTAGTAGCTAACGCTACCGCTACCGAGGCTCAAAAGGCCACGCCCACCCTTTGAGCTGGCAGCATAACTTGCTGTTGTCATCCATGTGGTACTAATTTTGACGAACAGTGTAAAATTGGGGTGGTGCCTTATGCAAATGAGATGAAGCCAGAAAATATGTCACAAGGTCAGAGTCCCTACAGAGAGGCTATGCGAGGGCACTGCATGAAACTATGAAGGCAAAGTCTAAGTGGCAATGAAGATCCCAGAACATTAGAGATGACAAGACCAGGATGCATTGTGACAAAGGTAACATGCATGGAAGAGTGTGTGATTTAGTTGTGTGTGTTGCTGGCAGCAGGGCTAGAACATCAGGGCTGCCCAATCCTTTTGAAATCCAGGCAACTTCATCACAAGTCCTAGAAGACAGTCTAAAACAGCAGTGTTGGGCATTTCCTGTATGAGACTTGGGATACTTCCATCGAATTGTTCCTTATGCCTTGGGTTTTCAACTGGAGAATATCAATGATTACTTGGTGCCGATGTGTTTTAGAATTAAGTAATTTATTTTTTATTTTTATAGGAGGTCACATTTGAGTAAGTTTGGACTCTTAATGCATTCATAATGACTGAAAGAACTTTTAAAGTTGGACTATAGGGACTTTTAAGTTTGGACTATGGAAAATATTAAATCAGATTGTATGTATGTCTTAGGAAATATTATAACACAAATTTATGGCATAAATTGGCATATTTGTGAGTCAAATTAACAGGGATAGAGTTGTGATGCTTAGTTCAATGGTCAGTTAGAGAATGCCTATGAGAAATTATCTCACATCAATTAGAGTCAGAAAACCTGTCCACTGTGGGTGACATTTTATACCTGTGATCCTCCTCTGTGTAAGTGGAGGGAAATACTAAATATGCACAAACTTCTTGATATCTTCTCTAGACTGTGGATGTTATAGGACCAGTTGCTTCATGACAGATTACAATCCTGAACTGGGAACTGGAGTGTATGCTTTCTCCCTGGTATTGATTTTGTTAAGAGTATTTTAATATACCAAAAGAAAAGAAGCTAAGACACTGAGCTAACCCTATGTTACCCAACAAACTTCAGGTGAATGCTTTAAAACATATTTTCATGGGTAAAATAATATTGTATAACAAATACAAAAACTGCTTCCTTTTGGGACACAAGAACAGCTGTGCATTGTTCTTTCATTTTTGCAGCTATGCTACAACAGCATAGATTAGTTGCCACAAAGATCATGTGGCTCAGAAAATCAAAGATATTTGCAATTTCCCTCTATGTGGAAAGTGGGAAATCAACAGCTTCAGTAGTTAATTTTTATTCATAAGATCTCTGTAGATAGATACTGATTTCAACTCTATGAATGTTAAAAGGTCCTTTTAATTACTAAAGTACTTTGGTGAGGAATCACAAAGAATATTATTAATTACTATTAATTCAAAGTTGTTTCAGTTGAGAATTGAAGTTAACCTATATAGCCAATTTGGTAAGGCAGAAATCAATTTTAGCAACACTTATTAAAAAACACCCACTCATATAGAAACCCAGTTTTAAAAATTTCATACACATAAATATATATAATATGTAATACATATATGCATAACTGTATATATTCTTAAAGATAGACACAGAAGCATAGAGAGGCAAAGAGATGAAACAGAAGGCTGCTTCTTACAGACACATGTCATGCCAGCCTTCTATCCTTAGAGACAGTTTTTGACACAGTGAAATATCATATTAGGAACTATAAGGTGACACTCCTCACATAAAATTCCACATGAAAGCTTAACATCTATTTGGTCCCGGGACACTTGTCCCAGGACAACCAGACTTAGTTGACTTAATCTGGCTGTCATTCTCAGTTGTGTCTTTACCTTTAAATTCATTTGATCATATTACTTCTACCTATATATCTATATATCTCCAATATTACCAAATGTAAGAAGTCAATTAAGAATTCAAAATGTGTTCAGTCTCCCCTTTTAACAGTTTCTTCATACTTTAGCTAGAATTCACCCAAAACAGTCAGCCTGAACCTCTATCTCTCTGTTCCTTCTCTATGCAGTAACAAAAGTCAACAATGTAATAATCCCTGTCACCTCTCTGTGCATCCTTCCAGCCATCGGAGAGCTCGTCTACAGGGAGTTCTCTGACCCCAGGACTCAGGCGAGATAACCACTTTCTCTCTGGTGACTTTCTAAGGTGGGACCAGCTAGGAAGCACAGGCCATAGAAGCAGCAGGGCAGCTGGGACAGGATCCTTTCTACCTCCATCTACAACTGGGAGGAAAGGTGGATCCACAGCCCTCTGTGCACCTTTCCCACAAGCAGAGAGCTTGTATACAGGGTGTGCTCTGACCCCGGGACTCAGGAAGGACAGCTGATCCACAGCCCTATGTGCACAGTCTTACCAGAGGAGAGCTGATCTCCCAGAAGTGCTGACACAGGCTTACAGACTCACAGGAGGAACAAGCTCAAGCCACAGACAGCAAGAACATCTAACACCAGAGATCACCTGATGGCGAAAGGCAAACGCAAGATTCTTACCAACAGAAACCAAGACTATATGGCATCATCAGAACCTAGTACTCCCACCACAGCACGTCCTGGATACCCCAAAATACCAGAAAAGCAAGATTTGGATCTAAAATCATATCTCATGATGGTGATAGAATTTAAGAAGAACATAAATAATTCTCTTAAAGAAATACAGTAGAACACAGGTACAAGCTTTTCAGAGGAAACATAAAAATCCCTTAAAGGATTACAGGAAAGCACAATAGAATAGGTGAAGGAATGGAACAAAACCATCCAGGACATAAAAGTGAAAGTAGAAACAATTAAGAAATCACAAAGAGAGACAACTCTGGAGATAGAAAACCTAGGAAAGAAGTCAGGAGTCATAGATGAAAGTATCACCAACAGAATACAAGAAATAGAAGAGAGAATCTCAGAAAACACCATAGAAAACACTGACACAACAGTCAAAGAAAATGCAAAATGCAAAAAGCTCCTAACTCAAACATCCTGGAAATCCAGGACACATTTAGAAGACCAAATATAAGGATAATACGTATAGAAGAGAGGGAAGACTTCCAACATAAAGGGCCAGTAATATCTTCAAAAAATTATAGAAGAAAACTTTCCTAACCTAAAAAAAGAGATGCCCATGAACATACAAGAAGCCTACAGAACTCCAAATAACTTGGACCAGAAAAGAAATCCTGAAAAATGTCAAGTAACATATAAAGGCAGGCCTATCAAAATTGTAGCAGACTTCTCACCAGAGACTATGAAAGCTAGAAGATCCTGGGCAGATGTCATACACACCCTAAGAGAACACAAATGCCAACCCAGGCTACTACACCCAGCAAAACTCTCAATTGCCATAGATGGAAAAAACAACGTATTCCATGACAAAACCAAAATTACACAATATCTTTCCACAAATCCAGCCCTTCAAAGGATAATAAATGGAAAACTACAGCATAAGGAGGGAAACTGCATCCAAGAAAAAGCAAGAAAGTAATTTTCCAACAAAACTAAAAGAAGATAGCCACATGAACAGAATGCCATCTCTAATTACAAAAATAACAGGAAGCAATAATTACCTTTCCTTAAAACCTATTAATATCAATGTAATGGATTCCCCAATAAAAAGACATAGACTATCAGATTGGGTACATAAATAGGACCTAACATTTTGTTGCATTCAGGAAATCCACCTCAGTGACAAAGACAGACACTACCTCAGAATAAAAGGCTGGAAAACAATTTTCCAAGCAAATAGTCCCAAGGAAGAAGCTGGAGTATCCATTCTAAAATCAAATAAAATTGACTTTCAACCTAAAGTGATCAAAAAAAGATAAGAAAGGACACTTCATACTCATCAAAGCTAAGATCTACTAAGATGAACTTTCAATTCTGAACCTCTATGCTCCAAATACAAAAGCATCTACATTCACAAAAGGAACTTTATTAAAGCTCAAAGCACACATTGCACCGCACACAATAATAGTGGGAGACATCAATACCACACTCTGCAATGTACAGAACATGGAAACAGAAACTAAACAAAGATAAAATGAGGCTAACAGAAGTTATGAAACAGATGGATTTAACAGATATCTGTAGAACTTTTTTTCCTAAAACAAAAGGATACAGCTTCTTCTCAGCACCTCATGGTACCTTCTCCAAAATTGACCATAGAACCAGTCACAAATCAGGCCTCAACAGATACAAGAAGATTGAAATAATTCCTTGCATCCAATCAGATTACCGTGGACTAAGGCTGCTCCTAAATAACAACATAAACAATACAACGCCCACACACATGTGGAACAACACTCTACTCAATGATAACTGGTTAATGAAGAAATAAGAAAGAAATTAAAGACTTTCTAGAGTTTAATGAAAATGAAGCCACAACATACCCTACCTTATGGGACACAATGAAAGCAGTCCTAAGAGGAAAACTCATAGCTCTGAGTGCCTCCAAAAAGAAACTACAGAGAGCATATACCAGCAATTTGACAGCACATCTGAAAGTTCTAGGACAAAAGAAGCAAATTCACCCAAGAGGTGTCGAAGGCAGGAAATAATCAGGGCTAAAATCAACCAAATGGAAACAAAAAGAATTATAATGCAATAAAAGTTTTTTTTTTTAAAAAAAAGAAGAATTATACAAAGAATCAACAAAACCAGGAGCTGGTTCTTTGAGAAAATTAACAAAATAGATAAACCCTTAACCAGACTAACTATAGGACACAGAGACAGTTTCCTAATTAACAAGGTCAGAAATGAAAAGGGAGACATAACAACAGACACTGAGGAAATCCAAAAAATCATGAGATCCTACTACAAAAGCCTATACTCAAGCAAACAAGAAAACCTGGATGAAATGGACAATTTACTAGACAGGTACTACGTACCAAAGTTACATCAAGATCAGATAAATGATCTAAATAGTCCCATATGTGTTAATAAAATAGAAACAGTAATTAATAGTCTTTCAACAACAACAACAACAAAAAAAAAACCCAGGACCACATGAGATTAGTACAGTGTTTTATCAGACATTCAAAGAAGACCTAATACCAATACTCCTCAAACTGTTCCACAAAATAGAAACAGAAGGTACATACTCAATTCATTCTATGAATCCACAATTACTCTAATATCTAAACCACAAGAAGACCTAACAAAGAAAGAAAACTTCAGATCAATCTCCCTTATAAATATCGATGCAAAAATACTCATTAAATTCCTGCAAACAGAATCCAAGAACACATCAAAACGATCATCCATCATGATCAAGTAGGCTCCATCCCAGGGATGGTTCATTATACGGAAATCCATCAACATAATGCACTATATAAACAAACTCAAAGAAAAAAAACCATATGATCATTTCATTAGATGCAGAGAAAACATTTGACAAAATCCAACACCCCTTCATGATAAAAGTCTTGGAAAGATAAGGAATTCAAGGCCTATACTTAAACATAGTAAAAGCAATATACAGCAAACCATCAATAAACATCAAACTAAATGGAGAGAAACTAGAAGCAATCTCACTAAAATCAGGGACTAGACAAGGCTGCCCACTCTCTCCCTATCTATTCAAAATTATACTTGAAGTCCTAGCCAGAGCAATTAGACAACAAAAGGAAATCAAAGGGATACGAATTGGAAAGGAA
>NW_022196899.1:1286633-1299527 GCF_008632895.1 Mastomys coucha
ACTCAAGCAAATCAGAGGCCTTCCTATACACAAAGGATAAACAGGCTGAGAAAGAAATTAGGGAAACAGCTCCCTTAACAATAGTCACAAATAATATAAAAAATTAACTAAGCAAGTAAAAGATCTGTATGAAAAAAAAACTTCAAGTCTCTGAAGAAGGAAATTGAAGAAAATCTCAGAAGATGGAAAGTTCTCCCATGCTTGTTGATTGGCAGGATCAATATAGTAAAAATGGCCATCTTGCCAAAAGCAATCTACAAATTCAATGCAATCCCCAACAATATTCCAACTAAATTCTTCACAGAATTAGAAAGAGCAATTTGCAAATTCATCTGGAATAACAAAAACCCTAGGATAGTGAAAATTACTCTCAACAATAAAAGAAACTCTGGTGGAATCACCATCCTTGACCTTAAGTTGTACTGTAGAGCAATCGTGATAAAAACTGCAAGGTATTGGTAATGTAACAGGCAGATGGATCAATGGAGTAGAATTGAAGAGCCAGAAACAAACCCACACACCTATGGTCACTTTATCTTTGACAAAGGAGCTAAAACCATCCAGTGGGAAAAAAAAGAGATAGCATTTTGAACAAATGGTGCTGGCTCAACTGGTGGTTAGCATGTAGAAGAATGCAAATCGACCCATTCCTATCTCCTTGTACAAAGCTCAAGTCTAAATGGTCAAAGACATCCACATAAAACCAAATACACTGAAACTAATAGAAAAAAAAAAGTGAGGAAAGGCGTCGAGCACCTGGGCACAGGGGAAAATTTTTCCTGAAGAGAACAACAATAGCTTTTGCTCTAAGATCAAGAATTGAGAAATTGGACCTCATAAAATTACAAAGCAAAAGACACTGTCAATAGGATGAAAAGGCAACCAGCTGCTTGGGAAAAGATCTTTACCAATCCGATAACTGACAGAGGGCTAATATCCAATATATAAAAAGAACTCAAGAAGGTATACTCCAGAGAACCAAATAACCCTAATAAAAATGGGGTACAGAGCTAAACAAAGAATTCTCAACTAAGGAATACCAAATGGTTGAGAAGCACATAAAGAAATGTTCAACATCCTTAGTCATCAGGGAAATGCAAATCAAAACAACCCTAAGATTCCACTTCATACCAGTCAGAATGACTAGGATTAAAAAAGTCAGGTGACAGCAGATGCTGGCGAGGTAGTGGAGAAAGAGGAACACTCCTTCATTGCTGGTGGGATTGCAAGCTGGTACAACCATTCTGGAAATCAGTTTGCCAGTTCCTCAGTAAATTGGACATAGGACCAGAGGACCCAGCTATACCACTCCTGGGTATATACCCAGAAGATGCTCCAATATGTATTAAGGACACATGCCCCACTATGTTCATAGCAGCCTTATTAATAATAGCTAGAAACTGGAAACATCCCAGATGTCATTCAACAAAGGAATGGATACAGAAAATGTGGTACATCTACATAATGGAGTACTACTCAGCTATTAAAAACAATGAATTTATGAAATTCTTAGTGAAATGGATGGATCTGGAGAATATAATCCTGAGTGAGGTAACCCAGTCACAAAAGAACACACATGGTATGTACTCTCTGATAGGTGGATATTAGCCCAGAAGCTCGGAATACTCAAAATAAAATTTATAAACCACAAAAAAAAAAAATCAAGAAGAAGGAAGACCAAAGTATGCATACTTCTTTCCTTCTTAAAAGGGGGAACAAAATAACCATGGTAGGAGTTGGCAGAGACAAACTGTAGAGCAGAGACTGAAGGAAGAACAGTCCAGAGTCTGCTCCACCTGGGAATCCTTCCCATATTCAATCATCAAATCTAGACACTATTGTGGATTCTGGCAAGTGCTAGATGACAGGAGCCTGATATAGCTTCTCCTGAGAGACTCTGACATTACCTGACTAATACAGAAGTAGAGGCTCACAGCCATCTATTGGACTGAGCACAGGGTCTGCAATGAAGGAGCTAGAGAAAGGACCCAAGGAGCTGAAGGGTTTGCAGCCCCATAGGATGAACAACAATATGAACTAACTAGTACCCTCAGAGCTCTCGGGGACTAAACCACCAACTAAAGAGTGCACATGGTGGGACTAATGGCTCCAGCAGCATATGTATAGCAGAGGATGGCCTAGTTGGTCATTAGTGGGAGAAGAGGCCCTTGGTCCCATGAAGGTTCTATGCCCCAGTGTAGGGGAATGCCAAGGCCAAGAACTGGAGGAGGGTGGGTCATTGAGCAGTGTGCGGGGGAGGGGTCAGGGTTTTTATTTATTTTATTTTTTTTTACTTTTCCTTTGTTTTTCTTTCTTTCTTTCTTTCTTTTCCGAAGGGGAAACTGGGAAATGAGATGTCATTTGACATGTAAATAAAGAAAGTATCTAATAAAAAATTCCTGTCACATTGGACTAGAAAATGTAGCCACACTATTAATTTATTAGCCAGTGTTAAACATTTAATTTGATTTCAGTGATAAAGATTGTGGAATCTACAATTCCTGGTACTTTTCTGATTGCACACGTTTTAAGTGTGTCAATTTTCATACGACCTATGCAATATAGCTGTACAGTACTTGTATGAATTGGCATTCATTTCCATTTTAATTTACTTTACTCTAATGGACAATCCTAGTATTATATCTAGTGAACAAATCTTCAGTAATTGATGGTAGTCACTTATGTTTAAAATTAACAGTTTGGAAAATTCTCAATAAAAATGCACTGGTCATGTTGTTCTTAAAAAAAAATATTGCAACAAATTCCTTGGAGTAGTATACCCTACCTACAAAAGTACCATGAAGGCACACTGCTGTGGAGAGCGACGGGGCAGTGTCAAGGGCTGTCTTCTTGCTACATCCATTTATTTAAACATTTTCTTAAGGAAAATAACACGAAACAAAGTACTTTTTTATGTACAACATACTGAGAACACCAGAAGCATTTTCAGTATACACAGATTCATGCCTGGCTGACTATGTCTGTGGCCTGTGCACCCCTTCCTGTACTCACTAAATATTCATATCTTCTCTTTGCATTCACACAGTTGAAAATCTCTGCATAGCTTACGTCTTCTAAGGACCTTTGCTGCATATGGACACAGTATCTCCTGTATGACCAGGTATGTTGGATGGGTTCATTCAAGATGCCTGGCTTTTTTTTGTTTTTTTTTTTTGTTTTGTTTTTTTAAATTTCTTTTCTATTTTTAAGTAACTGATTATGGTCTCTGTCTCTGTCTTTCTCTTCTCTCTCTCTTTCTCTCTTTCTTTCTGGTAGTGATTAGAATCCAAGCAAGACCTTAAATAGTTGAGGAAATGATCTAGTATTAAGCCACATTCTCACCCTTGATCAACATTCTAAAAACAACAAAACAGTCTGACTCTCACACATACATTAATGTAAACTACTGTCTTATCACCCTACCAATTCTTCACACACACTCACACACACACACACACACACACACGCATGCATGCATGCAAGAGTAAACCATAAATTAGAGAAAACATCAATAAACTGAGAATTATGAAGGAAATTAAATTAACAGTGAATAGACTATAAACAAAATGAGCTGGAAAATGTTGGGATTTGGATCCCAGTGGCACATGAATGCCATTCATTGTTCATGAGTGACAACCCAGTGTCAGCTCCAGAGATCTGAGCATTCCTTTGTAAACTATACTGGGTACACTTATACACATGCAAAGAACCACAAAAGCACAACACATATATACCTACATAAAAACAAAGTAAACCTAAAACAAAGATCATCTCATCTAGCCAATTCTGCTGTTATGCCTCATTTAGGCACACTCATCTTTCTACCAGGAAAAGCTGTTAACACAACCTTGTGAACACTTAATTTCTAACAACCAAATGTTTGGTAATAGCATCTTGTACAATCATTTCTGCATATCTGTATATTTAAAATTTATATAGATCCTGCTTATCATAGGCAGACATCACTAGGTGGTGTTAACTTTATGTTGGCATGGAAAATTATAGAAGGAATCGTGCCAGTAGTTTAAATCCTTTAAATACAGAGACCAACTGAACATCTGGACATTTATAGGGCAGGCCCTGAGAGTTGTTGAGGTCAGAAAGAAGTCCTCTGCTTATTGAACACAAGTAATACTGACATGATAACATTTGGATAAGCAATTTTTGTTAATTTTAGAAAAATGTATGCTCCAAAGCAATTTAGGGTTTCTGTGTTTGCTGATATTACCTTTTAATGTGACAACCATGACACCATTTTCCAAAACAGATGGATTAATGTCATTTTTTTTTCCAAAAACTTACTTCACATAGACAGGTGCTTCCTGTGCATGTTTGACATGAAATTAAACATAGCTCCAGATGTGCTGTTTGTAGCAAAGCCAGTTATTTTTATTAGAACATTTATTCACAGATCAGCAGTGTAGTAGAAGGCAGTGAATGTGAAGCAGAGATTTAACAGAACTTCTTAATGAATTGTGAATTTATTTATATTGGAGAGACACAGAGGCGTGAGCTGCTGCTATGTGAGACCTTTAAGTGTACTGACTTGAGATTGGTATTTCTCATGTACTCTGATAGTCATATTTAAAAATGCCTCTGAGAACTGTTGAGGTTGTATTCATGTGTGATGATGATGATGATGATGATGATGATGATGATGATGATGTGTGTATGTGTGTGTGTGTGTGTGTGTGTGTGTGTAGAGCTGGCAATGTTTTAGTTTGATAGTAGTCAGAGTGTAGACTTTAGATTTTTGCAAACCAACCTTTATGTTGTTCTCAAAACACCCTTCCTTTTGACAAAAATGTGACTGCTACTCTCCCAGAGGCTCGGCAGTGCATTAGGGTGTGTACAGTGACTGCTCTGTCTGACACACTCATAGGCAGGACAGCAGCACAGAGCTCCACTGGGCCAGGCTTACACATCATTATATGCCTAGTTATTTTTCCTCTAAGATTAGCTATAGATTTCCCATTAATTATAACATCAGGTTGATTCATCATTAATAAAATAAATTTCAGCGAACTGTCACTGATTTCTTGACTAAAATGAAAACAAATGAAGAAAAACCAGTTCCTGTCTTTGTTATACTCTTATCAAATCTGTCTTTGTAGCAGCATGGTCATTCCAGAGCTAGTGCAAAATATTCATAATTTTCTATTTTGAAATATTAGTGCTCTCATATCCACTAATAAAAATTTACAGCCTTGCTATGATTGATGTTTTTTGTTGGCCCATCACCTCATTGTATAGAAGTTTGTTTTAATGAGTTTCTCTAATGAATATTTTATATCGCTACTTGGATGAATGGCATATGGTAAATGCAAGGTAAATTACAGCTCTTTAAATAAATATTTTTCATAAATTATTTATTTTGTGATGCCTGTATTGGTAAGATGTCATGTTGGATAAAGGTTGGAAAGTATTTACTGTAATACTTATTTGTAACTTGAAGAACTAAAATTTTTAAATTATTAACAAACCTCAACCATACCCATGAAACTTATAGCAAAATTAGCATAAAGTCTATCACATTACAAATTTGTGTAGACAGTGTCTATTTTATAATGCATAAATAAGATAACCTTTTATGTTTGTAAGACTTTTTATCGTGTTCTACAAAAACACAGGGCAAACTCTTTCAACTCAGATTTTATAAAACTTGGTAAAAATCACTTTTGGATTTAATGGTGAAAATTAGCTTCCAAAATATATTATTATTATTTAAAAGTAAAATGTATTTATTTAAATTGAGTAGGAATATTTTTACAGGATTTCTTATTATTTGGAGAATATAGTTGAGTCAAATGGGTTTTCATCTAATAAATATTAATGGCTAGAATTTATTGATTGCTTTATGAACGTAATCTCATTAAAATCCCAGAATAACTATAAAATGCTGCAGCATTATTCAAATTTTTACACATAAGAAAATTAAAATTCCCATTGCTAGGAAGTAACACAAGGTTCAACCAAAATAAATTCACTATCATATTCATGGCTTTTCAAGTAAATCTACAAGGCTCCAACATAGGTAAACTGTTTATATACAGAATTTAGATAGGAGAAAAGCAAGCACCCTCTCTGTCTATACTGTCTCAGTACTGACTGAGGGCATAAAACACAGAAGATATGACACTGCTTCACTTACCACGTGCTTCACCCATAAGAACTCACTGAAAGTCTATGGCTGTGCTCAGAGGTGAGCTATGCAACAACTGGTGAACAGATGGCAAAGGTCAGCTGGAGATTGTTTAGGCCCTGTTACCTATCTTTGATGGCTTGAAAGTTGTAGAGTTAACATTGAGACTCAGATACAAGCCAATGAATGCCTCCACTCTTAAGAATAAAGGGCTTGGGGTGCCTCATTCAGCATGATATTCTCCAGATCCATTCATTTCCCCAAGAATTTCATTAATTCATTGTCTTTAATAGCTGAGTAGTACTCCATTGTATAAATGTACCACATTTTCAGTATCTATTCCTCTGTTGAGGGACATCTGGGTTGTTTCCAGGTTCTGGCTATTATAAATAAGGCTGCTATGAACATAGTGGCACATGTGTCCTTCTTACATGTTGGAGCATCTTCTGGGTATATGCCCAAGAGTGGTATAGCTGGGTCCTCTGATAGTACTACGTCCAATTTCCTGAGGAACTGGCAAACTGATTTCCAGAGTTGTTGTACCAGCTTGCAATCCCACCAGCAATGAAGGAGTGTTCTTCTTTCTCCACAACCTCTCCAGCATCTGCTGTCACCTGAGTTTTTTATCCTAGCTATTCTGAGTAGTGTGAGGTGGAATCTCAGGGTTATTTTGAGTTGCATTTCCCTGGTGACTAAGGATGTTGAACATTTCTTTAGGTGCTTCTCAGCCATTAGGTATTCCTCCTCAGTTGAGAATTCTTTGACACTCTCTGATAAGTGGATATTAGCTCAGAAGCTCAGAATACCCAAAATACAATCCACAAACCACAAGAAACTGAAGAAGAAGAAAAACCAAAGTGTGGATACTTGGTTCCTTTTTAGAAGGGAGAATAAAATACCCATGGAAGGAGTTGCAGAGACAAACTATGGAGCAGAGACCAAAGAAAAGACTGCTCTACCTGGGAATACTTCCCATATTCAATCATCAAACCCAGACACTATTGTGAATGCCAACAAGTGCTGGCTGACAGGAGCCTGATATAACTGTCTCATGAGAGGCTCTGCCAGTGCCCTATTAATACAGAAGTAGAGGCTCACAGCCATCCATTGCACTGAGTACAGGGTTCCCAATGAAGGAGCTAGAGAAAGTACCCAAAGAGCTGAAGGGTTTGTAGCCCCTTAGGATGAACAACATGAACTAGCCAGTACCCTCAGAGCTCCCAGGGACTAAACCACCAACCAAAGAGCACACAAGATGGGACTCATGGCTCTAGCAGCATGTGTATAGCAGAGGATGGCCTAGTCAGTCATCAATGATAGGAGAGGCCCTTGGTCCTGTGAATGCCAGTGTAGGGGAATGCCAGGGCCAAGAAGTGGGAAAGTGTTGGTTGGTGAGCAGGGGGAGTGGGGAGGGAACAGGTTTTTTTTTTTTTTCAAGAGGGGAAACTGGGAAAGGAGATATCATTTGAAATGTAAATAAAAAATCTAATAAAATATAAAATTTAAAATAAAGAAATAGAATAAAGGGCATCAGGGCAATCAATTGGCTCCGAGTAAAGGCATGACAGGTGACCTGAATCACCTCTGCAGATCCCACAAACACAGGAGAGAATAATTTCACCAATATTGTCCTCTGAACTCCATACATTTTTGATACCCTTATTTTTTACATATGCATGTGAGTTTGCATTGCTGTTGCTTGGTGATGGTTGATAGTTCATCCTCAAATGCATTAGGCTACACTGGGGATGGAGTCTGTGATAATGGACATTTAAAATGTGATAAAAAAGTTACATCTGAATACTAGCATACCATACAAAATACTAAGCTATAATATGCCTGTTGGAGTAATTAAATATAAACTAAGTTATCTAAAATAACTGAAAATATAAAACAATTATTAATTAAATTATATTCAATCTTTTTTACCCAACAATACTGCTTTTTATATAGTTAAATGTAACACTTAATTATGCCCATTTTAATGAATGATTTGTGATGTTACATCAAGCCTTTACCAAATTATTCTTACTTCATTCCTTAAAATATACTTGAAGAGATCATAGTGGCTTTAAAGATTATGCCAAGGAAGGGTCTTAAACGTATTACGACTGCACAATTTAACACATAGAATCACACTAACAATGCCAACGTATGAAGATACAGACTTCCTTTTGTTACATATGTTAGTACTAATGCACAGATCACCGCCTGCATAGGTAAAAATTGACCTTGAAATCTCTGCAAGTTAATCCAGGAACTCAAGTATCTGAGCAGGCAATCAAAACATGCAGCTTGGCAACATGTTTCACAACACAACGATTGCCAAATATTGAGATAAATAAAAAGAATTCACCCATATGTTGAGTTTTTCACTTCTGACAGTGAAGGTGGATTGAAAATAAATAAAACCAGATGTTATAAGTCAGAAGAGTATTTGTATACTATCTATTCAATCTTACTTTTTACCTAAAATATTGTAGCACATGTAGTTTAACCTACACTTAACTGGCAACTCTTATACCAAATTTGTATTAATGGCTCAGAATTGAACTAATTGATTATGTTCTTATATTAAACACTTAGCAAATTATTCTTACTTCAATATTCAAAAGAAACATGGAGGTTCAAAAGATGCTTCAGACAATACTATAAAGCAGTATTTATTAATTTAAGTCAATGTGAAAGACAAATCAAAACTGCCATTGTAAGTTCTTATGGAAAAGAGCTGAGACAAAGGAGGGTAGTGAAGCGTACAGGTCTTTGGACCTGTGTTTTCACTCTTCACTAGTAGAAACCATGTCATCTGTTCTAGCATTGAATCCAGCTACATCAGGAAACCCACTTGAGAACTGCTTTTCCCTACTATGATAATAGGTTCAAAAATTATTCCAATCTTTATTACAATCTGTTTCCAAGGATCTTTGATTTTACTTTCCATAACTTTCATTAATATGATTTTTATTATCTCAATGATTAAGTAACAAGAGAAAATATATGGGAATAAGATGATTGATGTAGCTTTGCTCTATATTTAGGGCATTATCAGAATGACTTGAATGTTTCAAAACAGTTATGATAAGTGGATCAAAGTCTTGGTCTCCATTTTCTGTGTGCACATATGCATGGATAAGACAGTAGAGGAATGGGCATCCAAAACAGCAGCTGAGAAACCCAAGAAAACACTGTGTGCTGGTGAGTGCAAAAAGAAAGATGCTAAGATAGGGAGGAAGCAAAGCTAGATACATCACTCTGCTGCTCTGTTGTTTATGCCAGTACTGCCATCAACTCTGCTTAAGAAGACAAAAAGGCACCACTTCTTATACAACCTGATGGGCTTCATCGCTGCTTTTCTTCAACACAATCTTTGTATTGATTCTTTGGAAATTTCATATCATGTACCATGATCACAAACTCTTTCCAGTCCTTCCATATCTGAGCCCCCACAAAAACTTAAAGAATAAACAAAATAAAAAATAATGCTATTTATGTTATCTTTATACTCACTGGAGCATGTTAGTGGCCTGTGCGTAAATAGAACTGAGTAGTCCTGCCAGAAGCTGTCAATTCCTCATACCATTGACATACATGTTCAGTGATCATAGTCACCCTCCCATTACCTACCTGTCTTCTTCACCTCATTCTGGTCTCTGTCCTCCTCCCACAGTCCAGCTTTTAGCTTCTTATAGGTATATAGGCAGGGAGACAAATAGGTAGTTTATATAATATTCTATATTCATATACTCTATTCATGCACCGTGAGATGAGAGGAAGTTTGTGACATTAATCATTCCATGTGTAATTTTTTTTGCTTAGTTCATATTAGTTCTAGTTTTAGACATTTTCTAAAATAGTACAGTTTCATTGTTCTCAATGGCTGAATAAAACTTTATTGTGTATAAAATATGACAATTTTTTTCTCCATTTAACTGTTGGAGGACATCCAGGCTGATTTGGTAACTTGTGTTTTGCAATTGTTTTTCCCTATTGCAATAAAAAATGATGTCAAAGTACAAGAAACACGGGCAGAAGAGCTTTGGGCACTAACTTGTTAAAGTAGGCACTGAATGGGGCACTAACACAGAGCGCATTCTGTCGGACACTGACCCAGTGTTCACGTTGTGGTGCACTGAAACAATGTGCATTCTATGGGGCACTGGCACAGTGTTCACATCTCCTCACTTCAGGTACTAGAAAGCATATATCTGGGGAGGGGGTCTGGGCATAATTTCATTGCTTTTTCACACAGGTCAAGGGGAACCCAGTAGAGACATATGAGCCCCATACATTACAGATATTATTGAGAATATGTTAGTTGGATTTTTAATCACTTATTAATACTAAGTGTATACATGTTCACATTTCAAAGATTGGAAAGCGTAATATATTTAGCAGGGTGTTGAGAGAGTATATCAAAGTAGCTCCTTAATAATAAAATGACTTGCTTTCATATTTATTTTAATAAGTATTCCTTTCATTGCATGACAGCATTGAACTCCCAAGAATCTGAGGATTATTTTGAACTCCATATCCTCCTGCATCTACATCCTAAGAACTGGGTGAGCAATAATATACCCAGTTTTTACTACTACTACTACTACTACTACTACTACTACTACTACTATTTACTTTTTATTGAAAGCAAGTTTTGTACTATACATTGTGATCATGGTTTCTCCTTCCCCAACTTTTACTAGGTCCTCACAGCTCCCCAATTACCCACTACATACCCTTTCTTCTCTCTCTTCAACAAAGAAATAGGGAAGCATACCAAAGAAATAAACCATAATTTTAAAAAAAGATAAGAAAAATACACAGAAAGAAAAATCAAAATCCATAAGTAAAGAAAATTTGAAACCATAATAGACAAGCAAATTGTCAGTAAAAAGAAATACTCAAACAAAACAGTATGGGACAAATAGTCTACAAAATTACCATTATGGCATTTTCTCTTCGGTGAGTTTCTAAGACCTGAGCAGCCAGCCAGGAGGCACTGGCCCCACGAGTCCCAGGAGAGCTGCAGGGCAGCAGGGACAGGATCCTCTCAGCTTCTGAGTGACAGAGGTGGATCAGTTTCCTTCTCTGCCCCTTCCCTGCAAGTGGAGGGCCTACCGCCAGGGAGTGCCATAACCCAGAGACACTAGTGAGAACTGCCATTTTCTCTCCAGTGAGTTTCTAAGACGTGAGCAGCCAGCTGGGAGGCACTGGCCCCACAAGTCCCAGGGGACTTGCAGGGCAGCAAGGACAGGACAAGCTCTAGTCAGAGACACTAAGAACATCTAAAACCAAAAATCAAGAGATAGCAAAAGGTAAAAACAAGAATTCTACCAACAGAAATCAACACTACTTGGCTTCATCAGAACCTAGTACTCCCACTGAAGCAAGTCCTGGATATCCCAAAACACCGGAAAAGCAAGAATTGGATCTAAAATCATATCTCACAATGCTGAGAGATGATCTTAAGAAGGACATGAATAACTCCCTTAAAGAAATACAGGAGAATACAGGTAAAGAGGTACAAGCCCTTAAAGAGGAAAGAAAAAATATCCCATAAAGAATTACAGGAGACCACAAGTAAACAAATAGAAGCACTTAAAGAGCAAACTCAAAAATCCCTTAAGGAATTGCAGGAAAACACAAACAAACAGGTGAAGGAATTGAGTAAAACCATCCAGGACCTAAAAATGGAAGTCGAAACAATAAAGAAATCACAAAAAGAGGCAACTCTGGAAATAGAAATCTTAGGTAAGAAGTCAGGAAACATAGATCCAAGCATCACTAACAGAATACAAGAGATAGAAGAGAGAATCTCAGGGGCAGAAGATAACATAGACAACATTGAGAGAACAGTCAAAGAAAATGCAAAAAGCAAAAAGCTCTTAACTCAAAACATCCAGGAAATCCAGGACACAATGAGAAGACCAAATCTAAGGATAATACGTATAGAAGAGAGTAAAGACCTCCAACTTAAAGGGCCAGTAAATATCTTCAACAAAATTATAGAAGAAAACTTCCCTAACCTAAAGAAAGAAATGTCCATGATCATACAAGAAGCCTATAGAACTCCAAATTGATTGGACCAGAAAAGAAATTCTTCCCGCCACATGATAGTCAAAGGACCAAATGCACAAAACAAAGAAAGAATACTAAAAGCAGTAAGGGAAAAAGGTCAAGGAACATATAAAGGCAGGCCTATCAGAATTACACCAGACTTCTCACCAGAGACTATGAAAGCTAGAAGATCCTGGACAGATGTCATACAGACCCTAAGAGTACACAAATGCCAGCCCTGACTACTATACCCAGCAAAACTCTCAATCACCATAGATTGAGAAACCAAAGTATTCCATGACAAAACGAAATTCACACAATATATTTCCACAAATCCAGCCCTTCAAAGAGTAATAAATGGAAAACTACAACACAAGATGGGGAACTACATCCCTGAAAAGCCAAAAATGTAATCTTCCAACAAAACTAAAAGAAGATAGACACATGAATGGAATGCCAGTTCTAACTACAAAAATAACAGGAAGCAACAACTACTTTTCCTTAGTACCTATTAATATCAATGGACTCAACTCTCCAATAAAAAGACATAGACTATCAGATTGGGTACATAAACAGGACCTAACATTTTGCTGCTTATAGGAAACCCACCTCAGTGACAAAGACAAACACTAGCTCAGAATAAAAGGCTGGAAAACAATTCTCCAAGCCAATGGCCCCAAGAAAAAAACTGGAGTAGCCAT
>NW_022196899.1:1302072-1307569 GCF_008632895.1 Mastomys coucha
TTAGAAACAGCAATTTGCAGATTCATCTGGAACAACAAAAGACCCAGGATAGCCAAAACTATTCTCAATAATAAGGGAATCTCTGGTCGAATCACAATCCCGGACCTTAAGCTGCACTACAGAGCAATTGTGATAAAAACTCCATGGTATTGACACAGTGACAGTCAGGTAGATCAATGGAACCAAATTGAAGACCCAGAAATGAACCCACGCACCTATGGCCACTTGATCTTTGACAAAGGAGCTAAAACCATCCAATGGAAAAAAGGTAACATTTTCAACAGATGGTGCTGACTCAACTGGTGGTTAACATATATAAAAATGCAAATCAATTCATTTCTTTCTCCTTCTACAAAGCTCAAGTCCAATTGGATCAGGGACCTCCACAACTAAGCAGATACATTGAAACTAATAGGAGAAAAAGTGGGGAAGAACCTCGAGCAAATAGGCACAGGAGAAAATTTCCTGAAGAGAACGCCAATAGCTTCTGCTCTAAGATCAAGAATTGACAAATGGGACCTCATAAAGTTGCAAAGCTTCTGTAAGGCAAAAGACACTGTCAATAGGACAAAACGGTAACCAACAAATTGGGAAAAGATTCTTACCAACCCTATATCTGATAGAGGGCTAATATCCAATGTATACAAAGAACTCAAGAAGTCCAGAGAACCAAATAACCCAATTAAACAATGAATTCTCAATTGATGAACACCAAATGGCTGAGAAGCACCTAAAGAAATGTTCAACATCCTTAGTCATCAGGGAAATGCAAATCAAAACAACCCTGAGATTCTACCTCACACCAATCAGAATGGCTAGGATCAAAAACTCAGGTGACAGCAGATGCTGGAGAGGTTGTGGAGAACGAGGAACATTACTTCACTGCTGGTGGGACTGCAAGCTGATACAACCACTCTGGAAATCAGTTTGGTGGTTCCTCCAGAAATTGGACATAGTTCTACCAGAGGACCCAACTATACCACTCCTGGGCATATACCGAAAAGATACTGTAACATGTAATAAGGACACATGCTCCACCATGTTCATAGAGCCTTATTTATAATAGCCAGAACCTGGAAACAACCCAGATGTCACTCAACAGAGGAGCGGATACAGAAATTGTGGTACATCTACACAATGGAGTACTACTCAGCTATTAAAAACAATAAATTTATGAAATTCTTAGGTAAATGGATGGATCTGTAGAATATCATCCTGAGTGAGGTAACCCAATCATAAAAAAGCAAACACGATATGCACTCTCTGATAAGTGGTTATTGCCCAGAAGTTTGGAATACAGGAAGAACAACCCACAAACCACAAGGAACTCAAGCAGAAGGAAGACCAAAAGGTGGACATTGCATTCCTTCTTAAAATGGGGAACCAAATACCCACGGAAGGAGTTGCAGAGATTAACTATGGAGCAGAGACTGAAGGAAGGGCAAGCCAGCCTAAATATAGCTATTTCATGAGAGGCTCTGACAGTACCTGACTAATACATATGTGGAGGCTCAGAGCCATCCATTGAACTGAGTACAGGGTCCCCAGTGAAGGCGTTAGAGAAAGGACCATTGGAACTGAGGGGTTTGCAGCCCCTTAGGACGAACAACAATATGAACTAACTAGTACCCTCAGAGCTCTCAGGGTCTCAACCACCAACCAAGGACTGCACATGAAGTGGTCTGATTGTTCTGGCAGCATGTGTATAGTAGAGGATTGCAAATTCGATCATCAGTAAGAGGAGAGAACCTTGGCCCTGTGAAGGTTCTGTGCCCCAGAGTAGGGGAATGCCAGGGCCAATAAGTGGGAGAGAGTGGGGTGTCAGGCATGGGGGTGGAGGCAACAGCGGTTTGTTTTTGTTGTTTTTGTTTGTTTCTTTTTTTTTTGGAGGGGAAACTGGGAAAGGAGAAATTTATATGTAAATAAAGAAAATATCTAATAAAAAAATAAAAAAAAAGTGAAGTACTACCTAGCCCCCCCCCAAAAAAATTACCATTATGTGCAACCAGGTTTTATATGGTGATAGAGACCAAATCCAGGGCTTATTCTTACTAGCCAATCACTACCAACTGAGTTACATTCCTAGCAAAATAAAATTAACTTTCCATTAGCCATCCTTACTTATCAATGAAAAGACTGTTCTAGTGGAGTAATCATATACAATTCATTTACATTCAGAAATACAGCCAAGGGATACCAACAATAGATAATAGAAAGAAAGATAATTAGATAATACGTGGGTCGTAGATGATGATGATTGATGAAAAATAGGTAGATATATAGATGATAGTTTGACAGATAAATATAGATAGATAGATAGATAGATAGATAGATAGATAGATAGATAGATAGATAGATAGATAGATGGTTGGAAGGATGGATGGATGGATAGATAGATAGATAGATAGATAGATAGATAGATAGATAGATAGATAGATAGATGGATAGATATGCTATAATTTTCAGACCATTTGTACCACTCTTTGTTCTAAAGCAATACAATGAAAACATTTCTGCTTTGTAAATAGAGAATTCTAACTTAAAATATTGTATGACTTTCACAAGCAGCCATGGCCAAGTAGGTGTTAAACCTTAGGGAGTAGGCAAGGAAGAGGAGGGTGCAAATCAGTGCACTTGGACAATCACTCTCTTCAGACCTCCTAAATTACAGTGGTAGCTAAATTGTGAGAGGAAAGGGAGATATCAAAATCACATGGGAGACCATCTCAGATTACAGACATGCCAGCAGGTCC
This sequence comes from Mastomys coucha, assembly GCF_008632895.1. Classification (NCBI taxonomy): domain Eukaryota; kingdom Metazoa; phylum Chordata; class Mammalia; order Rodentia; family Muridae; genus Mastomys; species Mastomys coucha. The sequence continues at coordinate 1,304,826 of NW_022196899.1, forward strand.
ACACAGCCCCATATCGTTCCTGCAGTAAATAACTATTAATCGGACGTATATCAGAAGTCACCTGGGTGTTAGAGGTGGGCGAAGGCAGGACGGTAGGTGTTAAATATGGAGAGTCCCCAATACATCAGTATGTTCCAAGGCCTGTGATTTGCAGGGTAAGTCCATATGGAAACTTGGACTGCAAGATTAGACTCTTGATTAGGACAATTAAAACAAGATTATTAGTTTTAATAATTTGTGACGGTGCAGAGACTGACACTTTTGTAGCCTTTCAGTATACCACCCACTTTATGCCAGTAGCAACTTTCACTTCTCCATGCAGTTACGACAATGAAGAAGATTTGCAAATTTTGCTAGCCATCCTGAGTAAGGTATGGTTGGATTGTAAAGATCATCTGCTATTGAGAACCGATAGGTCGAATATTGAGATTATAAACAGCAAGAAGTGCGCTGATTTGAATCAAGCAATTCATGTCTTAGGTAAACAAACATAGCATGTTTGGACAGCAGTATCATAATTGTGATGACATAATTTCAATCGCTTTTAGTGGATTTGTTAGCATTGCCAAATGCTAACAAATTTCTATTATATAATAATAGAAATACTAACATGGAAAGAAAAATCTTTACAGTGTCTCACCCTTTGACAAAGGACTGTAGGCAGCTTATGGCTGTTAGGGAAGAACTATCCTTTCCCAGGACAAACCCCTTATAGGTTGTTAAATAAAAAGTGCTTAGCCCTGAAACAATAGACACATAAACAACAAAAATGGATTCTCAGAAAATTGCATTTATTTTTATTTGTTAACATATACACATATGTGTGACAGTTACAAAGAAAAGGGGGCTATAAATATAAGAATGGGGAGTACCTGAAATGTGTTGGATGGAGATTACCTGTGAGGGGCTGAAGGAAGAAAAGGAGAGCAGAAACAGGTGTAATTCTATTTCAACAAAAATATTTCAAAAGATGTCACAACATTTTATATTTTCCCATTTTTAAACCAGGGAATTATTTATCCACTTTTAGAAGATTCAAGAAATAGCTTTTATTTCTCATTCTATATGCTTTACCATAACTAAACAGAGATAACCAAGTGTACTGGCTAGTTTTATGTCAAATTTATATAAACTAGAGTCATCTAAGAAGAGGGAACATCACTTGAAAAAGTGAGCATGAGAAGTAATTAGAGAACAGACTGAAGGGGTTTTGCAGCCCCATAGGAAGAACAACAATATCAACGAAGCAGATCTCCCCAGAGCTTCCAGGGACCAAACCACCAAGCAACGAGCACACATGGAGGGACCCATGGCCCCAGATAAATATGTAGCAGAGGATGGCCTTGGCTATCAATGGGAAGAGTGGCCCTTGGTCCTGTGAACTCTCTTTGCCCCAGTGTAAGGGAATGCCAGAACCAGGACATGGGAGTGGGTGGGTGGGTGAGCAAGGGGAGGAGGAAGGGGGTAGGGGGTTTTCTGAGGGAAAGCTAGGAAGGGGGAGAACACTTGAAGTGTAAATAAGGCAATTATCTAATAAAAACTTTCAAAAAATGTATATGCAAATTAGAACATAGTACAAAAGTCACAAAAATAAATCTATTGCATAGCTAATAAAACAACAAAAACTGCATCTTGACTTGTTGTAAGTAGGTGATTTAATACCCAGCTCTAGGGTTGTTGGAATATATTTTTATGTAAAAAAAAAAAAAACATTAGAATTCAATGGATTGTTATTCTTTTGTCAGTTAAATGGATTTAATACAAACTCTAAAAATTCATAGATTTCAGGACCATTAAATTATTCTAACTACATATTTTATTTGAAAAGAAAAATTGCTCCCAGTATATTAACTACTGAGAAGCCCATGGGGCGACGAGTGATGTGGAAAGGACATGCTCATTGAGTGGTGCCGTTCCCTAAAACGAAGGTTCTAGATATATGAAAGCCGGTTCAGCAAGCAATGAGCAGGAAGCCAGTAAGCAGCATGGACAATGGCTTATGGTTGAGTTCCTACCCCGCTATTCTTGCCTCAAGTTCTTACCCTAATTTCTCGCAGTGACTGATTATTACCAGAGACTTATAAAATGAAAAATAACTCTTCCCTCATTTTTTTTTTCCTGGTATTTTACCATGATTATAGAAAGACTAACTAAGAGAATGCGAAAGTAGAGTAACCACAGGACGATATCATTAATTTTATACTGGTAGCATCCTTACTAAAATAGGTAGTATCGCTAAGGAATTCCTGAAGGAAATCTAGTAGTCTAGCAAAGGTCCTGGTCACGGTATAGGAAAAATACGGGGATTAAAAAATAACATCAAAACTTATTCTTTACTTATGTCTTTTCACATAAACTGGTTTACACTTTACTTGTATTCTCTTCTCAAAAAAAGAAAACAGAAATTTACATATTGTGCAGATTTTATACTTTATTTAAATGTTTACCTGCATATTGCTACTGATTAATTTGTTAACATAACTTCATGTAATTTCCTCTCATTCTCCATTCTGGCTGAGTTTATACCAAGAGTAGCAATGTGAGCTCTTATATCTAAGACCTATATTGGAATCTATTAAAGTTCCAGAAAATCACTGAATCTTTCTTAAATCTTCTCACATAAACAAACCTCTTTAATCCTATACTGTTGGATGAGGTTTTTATCAGGCCTACCTTTTATTATTATTATTATTATTATTATTATTATTATTATTATTATTATTATTATTATATGTTTTCTTTAT
>NW_022196899.1:1307598-1314262 GCF_008632895.1 Mastomys coucha
CTCCCATTGATGACCAACTTGGCCATCCTCTGCTGTACATATGCTGCTGGAGTCATGAGTCCCACCATATGTACTCTGTGGTTGGTATTTTAGTCCCTGGGAGCTGTGAGGGTACTAGTTAGTTCATATTGTTATTTGTCCTAAGGGGCTACAAACCCTTCAGCTCCTTGGGTCCCTTCTCTAACTCCTTCATTGGGGACCCTGTACTCAGTCCAATCAATGGCTGTGAGCCTGTACTGGCTGGTTTTGTGTGTCAACTTGACACAGGCTGGAGTTATCACAGAGAAGGGAGCTTCAGTTGGGGAAGTGCCTCCATAAGATCCAGCTGTGGAGCATCTCCTCAATTAGTGATCAAGGGGGTAGGGACCCTTGTGGGTGATGCCATCCCTGGGCTGGAAGTCTTGGATTCTATAGGAGAGCAGGCTGAGCAAGCCAGGGGAAGCAAGCCAGTAAGGAACATCTCTCCATGGCTTCTGCATCAGCTCCTGCTTCCTGACCTGCTTGAGTTCCAGTCCTGACTTCCTCTGGTGATCAACAGCCATGTGGAAGTAAGCCGAATAAACCCTTTCCTCCCCAACTTGCTTCATGGTCATGATGTATGTGCAGGAATAGAAACCCTGACTAATACAGAGCCTCTACTTCTTTATTAGTTGGGTACTATCAGAGCATCTCAGGAGACAGCTATATCAGGCTCCTGCTATCCAGTACTTGATGGCATCCACAATAGTATCTAGATTTGATGACTGAATATGGGAAGGATTCCCAGGTGAAGCAGTCTCTGAATTGTCCTTCCTTTAGTCTCTGCTCCATAGTTAGCCTCTACAACTCCTTCCATGGGTATTTTGTTCCCCCTTTTAAGAAGGAACGAAGTATCCACACTTTAGTCTTCCTTCTTCTTGAGTTTCTTGTGGTTTGTGGTTTGTACTTTGTGTATTCCGATCTTCTGGGCTAACATCCACTTATCAGAGAATGCATACCACATGTGTTCTTTTGTGATTGGGTTACCTCACTCAGGATGATATTCTCCAGGTCCATCCATTTCCCCAAGAATTTCATAAATTCATTGTTTTTAATAGCTGAGTAGTACTCCATTCTGTAGATGTACCACATTTTCTGTATCCATTCCTCTGTTGAGGAACATCTGGGTTGCTTCCAGTTTCTGGTTATTATAAATACGGCTGCTATGAACATAGTGGAGCATGTGTCCTTATTACATGTTGGAGCATCTTCTGGGTATATGCCCAGGAGTGGTATAGCTGGGTCCTCTGGTAGTACTATGGCCAATTTCTGGAGGAGCTGCCAAATTGATTTCCAGAGTGGTTGTATCAGCAAGCAGTCCTACCAGCAATGAAGGAGTGTTCCTCTTTCTCCACAATCTCTCCAGCATCTGCTGTCACTTGAGTTTTTTATCCTAGCCATTTTGACTGGTGTGAGGTGGGATCTCAGGTTGTTTTGATTTGCATTTCCCTGATGACTAAGGATGTTGAACTTTTACTTAGGTGTTTCTCAGACATTCGGTATTTGTCAGTTGAGAATGCTTTGTTTAGCTCTGTACCCCGTTTTTTAATAGGGTTATTTGTTTCTCTGGAGTCTAACTTCTTGAGTTCTTTGTATATATTGGATATTAGCCCTCTATCAGACCTATTGACAGTGTCCTTTGCCTTACAGAATCTTTGCAATTTTATGAGGTCCCATTTGTTGATTCTTGATCTTAGAGCAGAAGCTATTGGTGTTCTGTTCAGGAAATTTTCCCCTGTGCCTATGTGCTCGAGGCTCTTCCCCACTTTCTTTTCTATTAGTTTTAGTGTATCTGGTTTTATGTGGAGGTCTTTGATCCACTTGGACTTGAGCTTTGTACAGGAGATAAGAATGGATCAATTTGCATTTTTCTACATGCGGTTTCTCCAGTTGAGCCAGCACCATTTGTTGAAAATGCTGTTTTTTTCTCCACTGGATGATTGTAGCTCCTTTGTCAAAGATCAAGTGGCTATAAGTTTATGGGTTCATATCTGGGTCTTCAATTCTATTCCATTGATCTACCTGTCTGTCATGGTTCCAATACCATGAAGTTTCTATCACAATTGCTTTGTAGTACCCCTTAAGGTCTATCAGGCCTATCTTAAGGGAAACAAAACCAGAGCTCTACCATGAATCAGAACGTGTCGTGCTATATCATAAAAACACTGGAAGTATGTGCTAAGGTAAACAATCGCATGATTCTCTCTAAGCAAGAGTTTCTGTAGCTTGGTACATGGTAGAGTATTATACATGGTTCTATACTCAATAGCTAAGTACTTATCAAGGATTTGGATTCACTGCAAAGGAGATTTGAGAGAGTGGCTAGTATCTGAACTGCGGGACTGTATTTAGGTAGTCTCTTGTTAAGGTGTAAAAATAATCTTATACCTATATCCTCCTACTGAGGACTCATGACCCACATCTATGCAGATATTTTGATATAATCCAAGGACCTGAGTCAGAGGCAGAAGGGTCCAATTAGCTACTAGATTTTTGTTTTAATTTAAGCTTTGTTTGCATTTTTCACCTTCATTCACTCTCTAGCATATTACTTTCCTCCCATAATCTATGTATGATTTGTTGTTATCTCAACAGCACTCATATACTGAGAGGTTAAGTCAATTGCCCAAAGATTTGTGTGCAGCAATAATCAGTGTTAAAAATAAAGCTGAATCTGCTCGAGAATCATGGTTTCTGTGCAAAAAAAAAAAAAAATGTATAACAGGTGAATGCCTACCTAGCTTCTAAAAATGATAAATAAATCTAGGTACTCTAATCTTTTATCCTGAGTGACAAAAATATGTATGTTTATGTGTACAAACAATGCATATGTATGTGTTTGTGCTTCTGTGTGTCTGTGACAGTATGTGTGTATAAGTGTACATATGCTTATTTGTGGGTGTGCCAGTATGATGTGTGTATGAATGCATGTGTGTGTAACAGTATGTATGTGTTTGTGTATATGTGACAGTATGTATGCATGTGTGTGCATAAATGTATGTATGAATGTTTGTGTACATGTGTATGTGGTATATGTGTGTTTTTGCATGCACACCTGTGTGTGTATTTGTGCCCATGTGTATGACAGTATAAGTATGTATGAATATGTGTGTATGATTTAAGGAGAACTTCAGATGAGGTCCTCAGAAATTCTGATCACTTTCAGCACCTGTGAGAAAGAGTCTCTCATGGACCTAGAGATCACCAAGACAGGCTAGAGTGGCTGGCCCACAAACCCTAACAATGTCCCCACTCAGCCTCCCTATTGGTAACATTCAAATACAGGATAACTTATATGAATTCTAGGACAGTAACTTTGTACTATATTCTGTGCCTATAATACAAGTGCTATACTGTTAAATCATTCCCAAAAGTTTTCATCTGAGAAATATGTATGCAGCCTTGAGTCTATAGGTATATTAAGGAAGTATATATTTAAATATTTACTGATAATAAATCATAAAAATATTCTAAGGCAATTCTTTCATGTACATATAGTTTTAAGGTTTATAGAATATAAAACAAACATGTATATCAGTGAAAAGAATTACTTATTTAAAATTAAATAAATCCTGGCTGAATATTTGATCTTACAAGACATGCAAGAACCTCAATAATTTTCAGAGTGGCTCCATTATTTGAATTTATAATCAACAATGCCAAAACACTACTTCACAGAAATGTGTAGTTCAGAATGGCAGCAGTTCAAAGTTTTTAGGAACTAATGGAAATTCTGTCGTAATATAAAGTCAAATTCATTTAATTTTTTTGAAAAAATGCCATTAATACAAACAACTTTTCAAATCAAACTTCATACTGTAATGCAATCCAAAGATATACTAATTTGATAAATCATGCTGAAGAATGATGATGTAAATGTATTATGATTCTGGTTTCTAAATAAAGGCATAATACTTCTTAAAAAGTGAGACATTTTATATACATACTAAGGCAATTCAATCAGAGTATATAGAAGTCCTGAATCTTAGCCAAGATATTTCTGGCAACTTTCTCTGATGTTACTTGGTACAAGGGTATATTGAGAGCAATGAGTAGTTTCTGTCCACTCACAAGCAAGGAGACATTGATATCACAAGATGCATCCTAAACAAAGAATAGCCATAACTTTAGTTACGATAAGTTACTGAACAATCAAAAGGTGTTTACCATTAACAAATCTTTTTGGCTAACCCTACATTCTGTTGGCTCACAATGCACAGTATGTGAAACTGAATTTTCATTAAATTCTATGTAAATTACTCCAGATATATATCAACAGAAATTTGAATTTTAGTTTGCAATTGCTCACTGAAAGGCTCATAGTCACAATTCACAACCAGAGAAACTGCTCAGGCAAAAGCTATCATTAGGATTAAAATGTTCAAATCAATGTTACCCTTTGCTTATTTCATACACACAAATCTGTGTACATAAATAAAAATAGGCATATATAACACACATAACATGATTTATAATATATATATATAATCATATATGTATATATACTACATATAGTATTATAAATATTTACACTAATGGGAAAAATAAACCAAATCCTTAAAATTTGAGTTCTATGGTTTTTAGCCAATGAAATATTATTCAAAGCATGATACAGCAGGAACTGTAAGACTACAATTTAAAGAAGAAATGCTAGTACTTTGCTTTTGCATTGCTTTGAGAATCATTATGATAATTTACAAACAATATGGCTATAACATACAGCCAGAGTTAGGTCACTTAAGGATGTTTATTTCTATCATTCAGTTAGATTATATGTTACAAAAAGAGTAAAGAATAATCTATAGTGTGTTGACATAAATGCTACCTTTTGATAAACGTGTTTTCTCCTGAGTACTGTCTATGTTTAGATCTCTCTACAGAGCTTTACATTAGTTATGCGGTTCTTTGCAATATGCTGCGCTTTCTTGGCAATGTCAATAGAAAAGTATCACTGAAAATTAGATAGTTGTATTCAGTGGCTATAAATGTGTGTGTGTGTGTGTGTGTGTGTGTGTTTAAGAAATCCTATTTTCAAATGTATTTTGAGCCCAGCAGCTCCCTTTAATGCCTCTTGACAGTATTTTCAGAACTCATTTGTTTGAGGGGTTTTTAATCTGAGGACATTGAAAAGTTACACCTGCTGTGCTGTCGTCAATCATGCCAGGAGGAAAATAGTGGCATGATTTGTTATCTGTTACTCCCCTTGCTGAGGTGACTGTCTCCCAGTGCCAGCTCTGTCCTTAAGGCCATCACTTATAGGGACCACTGTCTGTCAAAATCACATCCAACTTTAAGGTCTGCCTTTGTTGGGGCAGAGAAATGAGTGTGACCTTTAGCAATAAAATAGGCACCTACTGAGAAAGATGGAACCGCAGATGAAATTAAGAGTGCAATATAGCCCTTTCAAACGCTAGCAAAAAGTTAGATGCTGAACTAAAACTTAATTATAAGAGTAAATGTGGATAGACGTTGTCAATAATGAAACAGACATGGTCAGAAATATCGATTCACAGCCCTGGACTGCAACTTCATCCAGGAATCATCTTACCTTTCATTAATAATGAATTGTATTGATGGGGTTTATTTAAAGGAGTGTAGGGGATTATAGTCACTATAGGTTTATCAAGTAGTGATATCTTTTCAATGAACACTGAGATCTACAATTTGTTATGAATATTGTAGAAGGGAAAAGGGAAAAACTGGAACCCACTAATGCTTTGATTTTCACTAATAGCTACTTCAAGCAATTTACAGCAAAGTGCATCTGGCTGAATAGGCTGTGAACTGTCTATTGATATTTTGTCGTATTTCCAAACCCAGTGTAGGCATTGTAGGCGTTGCATTGTGAAAACCACAGCACAGTTTTTGGTTTGAAAGGCTCTTGTGAGCCAACTTGGCAAGTGGTCAGTGGAGACTACATTTTACAGAGAACACAAGTCAATTTTATTGAGCACTTTTCAGTAATATAATATTCACCCTGTGACAATAATGAAGTTAGTCTATGGATTTTATTTTGAATATTGAAATGTCATTTAAATATTTATGATATTCAGAACTTTATAAATGTCTATATTTGCCTGGGTTTTACAAAAAATTATAATGGATTTTTATGAAGAAATAATTTAAAGTAATTTCATAAAATTTTCTTTATTTGAAATGAGTGTTGTTAATTCCGTAATATATATTTGTAATGAATGACCTGAGTGTGTGGATTTCCATTCCACAATTTTGTCATCATTACGCTGCAAGTGTTTGGATTATTTATCCTCATTTCCAGTTCTTCTCCTCTATTACCTGCGATAGGATTAGAAAAAGGAAGATTATTGAGCTTTCCTATCATCTTGTCCATGGAAACATGTGGATGTGATGCCTTCTTCATGTGACTGTTCTCATTAATCTTTGTGAGACCCCCAAGACGTTTCATCCCATGCCAAGAGCACAAAAAAGACAACTTTCTATTAAGCATCTGGCAGACTTGGGTTACTAGAAATGTATGACAGATGCCTAGAGATTCAGCAAGTTTTTTGTGACAGATAAAAGATGTTTGCACAAGATAATTTTTTTTTGTTATTTACAATACAAGCTTACTCCTACTGACTGGAATAGTATAAGAAGTTTTTTTGAGTATATATATATATATATATAT
>NW_022196899.1:1314272-1324835 GCF_008632895.1 Mastomys coucha
TATATACATGTATATATATATGCATATGTATATATATATACATATACTCAAGAAACAATGTTATTGTTATTTCTCTTGTCTATGAATTTATGTATGTAATATTATTTAGCTGTCTTATATGCAATATACAGCAGGGATTTTTCCATTTGTACTCCTAAAATCTTTACTGTGTGTACTTTCTGAGTTTAACTTGGCTTGAGTTAGTCCATAACTCTGTTAGCCCAAAATAAAACCATACAGCTTTTCAGAAAGAGATAGATCTAAGCTCTGAGTTCCAATCCTGGGATTGGCTGAACCTATACAATTCTGGAATTTAGAAAATACCCTTTCATTCAAAGTGGTAAATCATCAAAAGAAAATAGAATTTTTTTTAAAAAATGAAGGCTTACAGTAAAAGCCTATGATTTAATAGCTTTGGAGTTTCAGTTGTAGCCTACTCTAAAGTAGTAATCCTTTCAACATACGGTTAAAAGTTACTGACAAAGCACGGCCGGAAACATTGCCCTCTGGTACATTGTACCCAGCTTAGGAGGGATGAATTCACTCTCATTTCTTTACTGTTCTTGACTACCTCTAGGTACACTAAATTTTAAGAGAGAAAAATGTGAATCCTGTATTTCAAGAGAGGTAGAACGAAGCCATTGTTTAAGTTCCCTTAAAAAGGATATTCAGTGGACAGTTCCTAATGCCCTCAAGACACTGAAGGCTGCATTAAGTACTTGTGAAAGTGGAAATCCCCTGGGAAGCCTATTCAGTGTTTAAACCTCAGCCTGACAGTAGAGTCCCTAGCAGGGAGCCCTTTTACATGTCTTTACAGGAACATTTAAAACTTACTCTATGAAGTCCTCCACATTAACCAAGAGCTGACCCACGCCTTCAACAAAGTAACTACCCCGAGTGTTTCTATATCCAAAGAAGAATGAGTATAGCATGCTTATATCATGGGATAAAGCAGGTGGCCACCTGGAAATCTACGCATTATATACGTTTGAGTAATGTTTGCCTTGTGCATTAATGGTAATTTTGTGTGAGTTGTCTGTATTATGTTTGTTTAGTTAAAAAAAAGCCTAAGCCTGGGGCTGGAGAGATGGGTCAGAGGTTAAGAGCACTGACTGCTTTCCCAGAGGTCCTGAGTTCAATTCCAGCAACCACATGGTGGCTCACCACCATCTATCCATAATAAGATCTGATGCCCTCTTCTTGTGTGTCTGAAGAAAGCTACAGTGTACTCATCATATATCTAAAAACAAATAAATAAAAACATAAAAAAGAATAATGTTTGCATAATAAAACATTCAAGTTTTAAGCATATAAAATGTCTGGGTCTCTGGCACCCTGTAAAATACAGACAAGCACTACTTGACAAATCTTAGACACAGTGATAATTTCTGTTGAAAATATTGCTCATATAAAAAGCTTCCTTGATTAAATACTTTATTAATATGTAACACTATAGAACTGCATATAATAAGCAAATAATCACTTGGGAGCACAAAATAATTGAGGTTTATAGCATATGAAAATATTTAATTATGAAAATGTGATTTTCATAATACAAAATTAATAATTACAAACTATTATTTTACTAAGTTATTTGTTTATTTTATATCACAATGGTAGCTTCTACTCCCTGCTCTCCTCTCAGTCCCTCCCTCTCACCTCACCTCCCTTTTTCTCAAGATCAGAGGGATCCCATGGAGATAAACTAGCATTTTTAAAATGTTGTATCTAATAGTTGCCAAGTTTCAAAGACTGGAATTATGTTTTACTGAAAATCAAAAGACCCAAGAAGCATTGCTATGAATTTTCTAATTGTCCATATTTTAAGCTGGTATTTGTATAATATAACAACTCTTTTACTACAAATTACTGGGAAATGTATAAATAGTAAATATTTACTATATACATATTTACTATATATAAGCATCTAGCATTGCTTAGCATATGTACTCTCTGCTTTAATGTCAGTTTTTAAACAAGGCATCTTGATTGCTGTTTGACAATCGAAGGTCAAACCTGAGATATTTCAGATCTTATTAAAAATTTTCAGGTAAAGCAAAGGTGAGGGAAAAATAACCACTATAGGACCTGCATTGTATGCGAGGAGACCACAAATAAACTGTGCTTTCTCAATCCAATGTGTCCAAACTTGACTGAAAGCTAAAGGGTAAGCTTATTCTATTGATTTTTACATGTAAGCTAAAAAGTAAAATAACCCTCTCTCATTAGAGATGCCAGTATGGGGATAGTTGGATGCCTTTTATCTCTCAACTGTAAAATCAGCTGAATCTCAGTCATCATGGTGCAGTTGTTAATGGAAAAAGAGAACAAACTTGAAGTGCCTTCTACACAGGCCCTGCTTTCTTCAGATCTAATTCTGTTCACTGATTCTTAGCATTTCTGCATTTACAGTTCTCTTTAAACATAACACTTTACTGCCTTATATCATTTTCAAATTTCAGCAAATAATTCTTAAATTTATTGTTTGACCAAAAAAATTTAAAAGAAACCATCAATTTAGTAATTGGATTTGTGAGAGACCTGAGACTGGGAGCATTAGATAGCCTGTATAGGAGAGAAATGCTATGATATATATATATATATATATATATATATATATATATATATATCATACATATATATATGTATGTATGTATGTATGTATGTATGTATGTATGTATATATATATATATATATATGTGGCCTTTAGAGAAAGGGGATATTGGTTCTACAATGAAAATGTCTCATCAAAAAACAAACAAAGCTCCCATTTTTATAAAAGAAAGTGATGTGATGAGACCTATTTTCCCATAGGAGCCATATTCAAGGAATAGTTTCCCTCTCTTAGAGATGTCTGCACTTTGTTTCCTCTGTGGGGTTATTCACTTTGGTAGAGAAATACATTTAACTGTGAGTTAGTTTGTGACCGAGTACAAAGAGAGAATGGTGTTAATAATTGGATTAAAAAATAATCTCAAAACAAGGTTTAGGTTAAAGAATATGTGACCATTTGACAAAGCAGAACTCCAGTCACACATTTCTTTGAATTCTTAGATACATCAAAATGCACTATTCTGACTTGCAACCAGATCATCTTCCTTAAAATATGCAAGTTGTATGTGTGTACATGTGTGGACTAAGTGCTAATGTACAACGTCTGCAAGATAGACGTGTCCCCCACCCCCCAAAAAACCAAAAAAAACAAATTAAAAAAAAAACCCTTACAAAAGTCTACTTACCTTGAGGACCACATACATTTCAGCTTCCGTTTCTGGCTTATACTTTCCGTATAGCCTGATGTCCTTCTCTCACACTCTCCTATTCTTAATGCTCCACTGAATATACACTTGCACATTAAAAACATGATTGACATTCTGGTATGGACAGCTATGATATGATGTGTATACAGCCTCATTCAAAGTCTCACTCAGAAAAATAAGGAACATATACAATGAACAATGAGTCAAACAGATTTTTGAATATAGTTAAAAGAAACTAGATTAGTCACATAAGGGTGAGAAAACACATCCTAAATAAAGGAAATACTATGCCATAGTTGGCTGCACCTAAATAAATAAATAAATAAATAAATAAATAAATAAGTAAGTAAAGAAAGAAAGAAAGAAAGAAAGAAGACAACTTGAGCAAAACCATTTATCTTTATTCGTCCTGATTGCAGTTTCTCATGTTTTTTTTTTTATAATGCAGCAACATTGCTCTCACCAAGTGTTAGTTGTAGAAAAGACCAGATTAGCACAGTAGCCTTGGAAGTGTGTAACCTATTCAGCTGCATATGTAGCAGAGGATGGTCTTGTCAGACATTAATGGGAGGAGAGTTCCTTGGTCCTGTTAAGGCTTGATGGATGCCCCAGTCTAGGGAAATACCAGGGCAGGGAGGCAGGAGTGGGTGGGCAGGTGGGTGGATGGGGTAACACACTCATAGAAATAAGGGGAGTGGAGATTGGATAGGGGATCCTCAGGGGGAGGGGTGGGCAAACCAGGAAAGAAGATAATATTTGAAATGTAAATAAAGAAAATATCCAATTAAGAAAAAGAAAAACAAAATCTAGATTAACCACCAATATGACTAATGCTTAAAGTGGATTGTACTTATTTTAAAAATATGTGTGTGTGTTTGTGTGTGTGTGACTGTGTGTCTGTGTGTATGTATATGTATGTGTAGCAACAATTAAAGAAAAAGAGGCAATTAATTTGAAAGAGAGCAAACAGGGAGTGTACAGGTAAGGTTGAGGGCAAGAACAAAGGAGGGAGAAGATTATACAATTATTTTATAAATTAAAAATATTATTTAAAAAACAATAGTTGGGAGAGAATAAAAGATTCTTAAAGATACTGTTAAGATCAGTAGAGTATCAAACAAGATAGAGGAGGAAATAGAAGGACTTAGTAGTGTCTCTGTAACCAATGTATATTGCCAAAATCAGTCTTTCTCAACAATGTATCAAAAGTTCAGTTACCAGGAAATTGCTTCATGGGTTTTTTTTTTATTTAAGTTATATTGCATTATGATGAGAAAAGATACATAATTTCAATTTATCTGAATTTGTTAACATTTAAAAACCTATTTTAAGGAAATAGAATTGCATCACATTCTTGTTTCCCTTTTGTACCCCAGCTCCTCCCAGAGACACCTCCTTCGGTACTTGAAATACCTTTCTTTTTTTATTTTGTCATATTTTTAAAATTTATAAAATATTGTAACAATAAAAATAAGTATTTTAAAAGTTTTTTGATATAAAACAACAATCAATTGAACAGTCTTATGTAGATGCTTGCTATAGCAATACTAAAAATACATACATTTTTCTCAATATAAATTTTAAATAACTCCAAACATGTTAACTGTATATTTTAAAATAATACACTGCTAGTAGTTTTTTTAATGAACCTAAATCGATAAAGTCTTCTTGTTTGTTTGTTTTGTTTTTAATAGAGCTTAAAGCCTTGGCTTACTGTGGTACAAGCCCAAAATAAGAATATTTTTTAGACATTGGAGTTCATTATAATAAAGCTGTACTTCAATGACACTCACATCACCAAAGGATTTTACCTCCATCATAGCTAAGGTGAGGATTGACATTTCTGCTATGCCACGGAATGAATTATAGGCACGATTTTTGGATACAGACTTCCTGCTATGGTCAAAGCTATTTGACTTGAGTGATTGTCTTCATTCTCAGCCTATAGACAACAGGTTACATTCACTTAAGAAATGGTGTGTGTATTAAGATATTCTATCCATGAAGTCATTCACCAATTATTTCAATGAAGAATTGTTCTGCTTGGAGGGTGACACAGACAATAGGTGAGGATAAAAAAACTGGTTCATTTGATTCTTGAAAATCATTCATCTCAGAGAAAGAGTTACATAAAGTCCTCTTCTTCAAAATTGACATAATAGTTACAAACATCAAGTAAAGTATTCAGTCTCACTCTTTGTTGTTCTCTTACAACCTACCTCCAAAATTAATTGTCTACATTTCCTTTGGCTGTAAAAATAATTTTGAAATATGTAAGCTGTTCTGAAAACCATAGTATAGTGTAAAAACAACAAATAAACAGTCCTACTCATTGAGAGGTTGAGATAGGAGAAACATGATTTCAAGACCATTATGTGGTAAACAGCAAGACACTGTCAGATACAAAGAAGCAGAAAGTGTACATGAATTATACAATATTGGACCTATTCCTCCAATTACCAAATTACAGAGACCATGGAATGACAGCTAACAAATTTCTAATTCCTCATGATTTTGAATTTTAATCGGTTAGAATATGTTAATAATATTAATTTTCATATTAAGAGATATTAAGGCTGGGCAGTGGTAGTAAACACCTTTAATCCTAGCACTTGGGAGGCAGAGGCAGGTGGATTTCTGACTTTGAGGCCAGCTTGGTCTACAGAGTGAGTTCCAGGACAGCCAGGGATACATAGAGAAACCCTGTCTCAAAAAAACAAAAAAAAAATGTTACTTCCTGTTCTTTTTGTTGTTAGAAGTGTAGTTATATTTGTTTAGGTTTGTTGAAAGATTACTTTCTTGCTTCTTCTAGGGTGTAGTTTTGCTCCTTATGTTGATGTTTTCCATCTATTACCCTTTGTACGGCTGGATTTGTGGAAAGATATTGTGTGAAATTAGTTTTGTCACAGAATATCTTGTTTTCTCCATCTATGGTAATTGAGAGTTTTGCTGGGTGTAGTAGCCTGGGCTGGCATTTGTGTTCTCTTGTAGTATGCATGACATCTGCCCAGGATCTTCTAGCTTTCATAGTCTCTGATGAGAATTCTGGTGTAATTCTGATAGGCCTGCCTTTATATGTTACTTGCCTTTTTTCCCTTACTGCTTTTAAAATTCTTTCTTTGTTTAGTGCATTTGCTGTTTTGATTATTATGTGACAGAAGGAATTTCTTTTTGGGTCCAGTCTATTTTGTGTTCTGTAGGCTTCTTGTATATTCATAGGTATCTCTTTCTTTAGGTTAGGGTAGTTTTCTTCTATAATTTTGTTGAAGATATTTACTGGCCCATTACCTTGGGAAACTTCACTCTCTTCTATACCTATTATCCTTAGGTGTAGTCTTCTCATTGTGTCCTGGATTTCCTGGATGGTTTGGGTTAGGAGCTTTTTACATTTTACATTTTCTTTGGTTGTTGTGTCAATGTTTTCTATGGTATCTTCTGCCCCTGATATTCTCTCTTCTGTCTTTTGTATTCTGTTGGTGATGCTTGCATCTATGACTCTTGATCTCTTTCCTAGGTTTTCTAACTTCAGGATTGTCTCCCTTTGTGATTTCCTTATTGTTTCTATTTCCATTTTTAGATCCTGGATGGTTTTGCTCATTTCTTTCACCTGTTTGACTGTGTTTTCCTGTAGTTCTTTAAGGGATTTTGTGCTTCCTTTTTAAGGGTTTCTAGCTGTTTACCTGTGTTCTCCTGTATTTCTTTGAGAGAGTTATGTATGTACTTCTTGAAGTCCTGTATCATCATCATGAAAAGTGATTTTCGATCTGAATCTTACTTTTCCAGTGGGATGGTGTGTCCATGACTTGCTATGGTGGGAGAATTAGGTTCTGATGATACCAAGTAACCTTGGTTTCTGTTGCATATTTTTTTATACTTGCTTCCCACCATCTGGTTATCTCTAGTGCTACCTGCCCTGGCTAAATCTGACTATGGCCTGTCCTTCCTGTGATTCTGGTTGTGTCAGAACTCCTCAGAGTCAATCTGTCTCTGTAATCCTGTAATTCTGGGATCCTGGGATCCTGGGCCCATTAGAGTACCTGGATTAGAGCTTTCTCTGGATATTATGGGGCTCACTGCAAAGTTTGCGCCCAAGGTCTGCTCAGGGCATTGGACTAATGGAGTACCTGTTTGCCTGGTTCCCCCTGGTCTCAGTTATTCCCAGTGTTGGGACAGATATTGTGTCCTCCTCACCTTTGACCTTATGATCCTGAGTGTTTTAGAGTGCCTGGGAGTGGAGCTTCCTCTGAGTGTTGTGCAGAATTTGTGCACAAGGTCTGCTCAGGGCACTGGCCCAGACAGACCAGAAGGAACCTGTGTCACTGGACTGACAGAGTTCCTGCATACCTGGGTCCTGCTCTTCTCAGTTACTCCCAGTGTTGGGACAGATGTTGTATCCTCCTCACCTCTGATCCTATGAGCTACATGTTTTTAATATGTATATATTGATTTATATATTATAAAGAGATGATTTACTATAGTATTTAGAAATTTTCAATATGTGTGTAAACTGTTTGTAGTTGAAGGGATCTTAGATAATGGATATTTTAACAGCATTTATCCAATTATTTCCAGATCCTGTCTGAAAACTAATACTAGAACAAAATGATACACATTTGCTCTCTTCTATTCATCTTTGACAAATTATTATTCCTAAATTTAGTCTCTTTACAAATTATAATAATTATAAAACACTATTATAAGGTTGGTTTTGAAGCTACAGATAGAGGAAGATCAAGGAGGCATAAGCTGCAGTTATGTATAGAAAACATTTCTTTAGAGGCCACACCTGCATCTTTAGGATGAAGGACCAAGAACAGACTCTTTCAGCCCTGATTTTACTTTATATTTCTACCATGATTAAATAGATGCTATTAATTTCTCACTGCACATTCATTGGTGACTTAAATGTAGGTCAGACATGGCCTTGTTCTGAAAACTTGGAGTAAAAGCTGAAAACTAAATTGCATGAAGCTGAAGCATCCTTTTGCCAGTATAATCACTTTATTTTAGTGGACTTAATGAATCTGATTCTCTCCAAATGATATATGAATTGACATTTTTGCTATAATCACCTGGGGAAAGGAAATTGCCAGTAGGTTCCAGTGAGAAGCTGGTAAATTACACATTTGCAATGTGTGTGCATGCACTCCCACAGCTGTGTACATGCACACACATACATACATACACACACACAAGAAACTTTAAAAAGTCCATCCTTTTATGAAATGTATTGCTTAACCACAGATTGATGACAAATTTAAATGTTTTTAAATCTGACTACATAGAGCTGGAGAGATGGCTCAGTGGATAGGAATAGTGACTGCTCTTCTAAAGGACATAGGTTCAATTCTTAACTCCCACATGAGTTCATAATTGTCTGCAATTCCATGTCTAGGAAAAGAATGCCAGTTTCTATCTTCAGGCACACATATAGTATATACACATACATACAGGAAAAACATTTGTGTTTCTAAAATATGACTCTAGCACTAATTTATTTGTGATGATAGAATTGATTTTGTGACATAATCATTGTAAGATATTTATGGAGTTTGAAAAAATGGTATTCAATTAAAGTCATTGATATGACTGGGGTAGGATTCAGTTGGTAGAGTGCTTACCATGTATGTATGAGAACTTGAATTCAAATTTTTAACACTCACATAAATGTCAGCAGTGTGAAAGTCAATCTGCAATCCCAGTGCTCAGGGAACAAAGCTAGATGTATCCATGACTTCTGAGTTCAAACAAGAGAGTCTTTCTTGCTCATTAAGGTGGAGAGTGACCACTGACCTCCATAGTCACAAGTGCACATACATATACATGAAACAAAATAATAATATTTCTTTTAAGAGTGTAAGAAAACCATTCCCAATCATATACAAGTTTATTTGCCTTTCAGTCTGCCATCTGCACCCACAAGCTGAGGCTATTCCACAGCCTGCTGTGTATGGGTCCCGCCAGGAGAGACCTGTTCTTTCAGGAGTGCTTTAACTTCCCAGCTCAGAGATGAGATAGCCACTTTCCAATAACTGTCTAGAGCAAGGCAGTGAGGAGCAAACAGGGCACAAGAACAGTGGGGCAGCTGGGATAAGATCCTTCTGGTCCCCATCTGCACCCAGAGCTTGGGCTTTTCCAGAGCCCTCTGCACAACAGTTCATCCAGGAGAGAGCTGGTCTCCCAGGAATGCTGACACAGGTTTATAGACCAAGGGGAACAAGCTCCAGCCAGGGACAGCAAAAACATCTAACACAAGAGATAACCAGATGGAAAAGGCAAACAGAAGAATCTTACCAACAGAAACCAAGACTACTTGCATCATCAGAACCAGTTCTCCCAACACAGCAAGTCCAGGATATTCCCAAAACACTGGAAAAGCAACATATGGATTTAAATACACATCTCATGAGGCTGATAGAGGATTTTTAAGAAGGCCATAATGACTCCTTTAAAGAATGACAGGGCAACACAGGTAAACAGGTAGAATCCCTTAAAGAGAAAACACAAAAACCACTTAAAGAATTACAGGAAAACACAACCAAACAGGTGAAGAAATTGATCAAAATCATCCACAATCTAAAAATGGAAGTAGACACAATAAAGAAATCACAAAGGGAAACAACTCTGAAGATAGGAAACCTAGGAAAGAGATCAGGAACCAGAGATTCAGCCAACAGAACATAAGACATAGAAGAAAGAATCTCAGGTACAGAAGATACCATAGAAAACATTGACACAAGAACCAAAGAAAATGCAAAATGCAAAAATATCCTAACTCAAAACATTTAGGAAATCCAGGACAGAATGAGAAAACTAAACCTAAGGATAATAGTTATAGAAGAGAGCAAAGATTTCCAACTTAAAGGGACAGTAAATATCTTCAATGAAATTATAGAAGAAAACTTCCCTAACCTAAAGAAAAAAATACCCATGAACAGAGCAGTAAATAGATTGGATCAGAAAAGAAATTTGTCCTATCACATAATAGTCAAAACACCAAATGCACAAAACAAAGAACAAATATTAAAAGTAGTATGGGAAAAAGGTCAAGTAACATATAAAGGCAGACCGATTAGAATTACACCAGACTTCTTGCCAGAGACTATGAAAGCCAGAAGATCCTGGGTAGAAGTCCTACAGACACTAAGAGAACACAAATGCCAGCCAAGGCTACTATACCCAGCAAAATTCTCAATAACCATAGATGGAGAAATGAGGATATTCCATAACAAAAACAAATTTATACAATATCTTTCCACAAATCCAGCCCTTCAAAGGATAATAAATGGAAAACTCCAACACA
>NW_022196899.1:1324886-1349240 GCF_008632895.1 Mastomys coucha
AAAACACATAATTCTACCTGTACTAACAAAAATAACAGGAAGCAACAATCTTTTTTTTTTCAATATCTCAATATCAATGGACTCAATTCCCAATAAAAAATACATAGACTAACAGACTGGATACATAAACAGGACCCAACATTTTTCTGCATACAGGAAACCCACCTCAGTGACTAAGACAGATACTACCTCAGAGTAGAAGACTGGAAAACAATTCTCCAAGCGTATGGTCCCAAGAAACTAGCTGGAGTAGCCATTCTAGTATTGAATAAAATAGATTTTCAACATAAAGTTATAAAAAAAGATTAGGAAGGACACTTCATACTCATCAAGGGAAAATACACCAAGAGGAACTCTCCATTCTGAACATCTATGCTCCTAGTATAAGGCCACTCACATTCATAAGAGAAACCTTATTAAATCACAAAGCACACATTGCTCCACACACAATAATAATGGGAAACTTCAACAACCTACTCTCAGCAATGGACAGATCATGGAAATAGAAACTAAACAGAGACACAGTGAAACTAAAAGAAGTTATGAGCGAAATGGATTTAATAGATGTCTTCAAATAAAACCTATTACCAATACTCTTCAAACTATTCCACAAAATAGAAACAGAAGGAACACTACCCAGTCTGTTCTATGAAGCCACAATTATTCTGATACCAAAACCACATACCCAGTACCCAACAAAGAAAGAGAACTTCAGATAAATTTCCCTTATGAATATTGATGTGAAAATAGTCAATAAAATTCTTGCCAACCAAATCTAAGAACACATCAAAGTGATCATTCACCACTATCAAGTAAGCTTCATCCCAGGGATGCAGGGTTAGTTCAATATAAGGAAATCCATCAATATAATCCATTACATAAACAAACTCAAAGGAAAAAAAATAAGATTATTTCACTAGATGCTGAGAAAGCATTTGACTAAATTCAGCATCCCTTCATGTTAAAAGTCTTGGAAAATCAGGAATTCAAGGCCCATACCTAAACATAGTAAAAGCAATATATAGCAAACCAGTAGCCAACATCAAACTAAATGGAAAGAAATTTGAAGAATTCCCAAAAAACAGGGCTGCCCTCTCTCTTGCTATCTATTCAATATAGTACTTGAAATTCTAGCTGGAGAAATTAGACAACAAAAGGAGGTCAAAGGAATACAAATTGGAAAGGAAGAAGTAAAACTATCACTATTTGCAGATGGTATGATAGTATACTTAAGTGACCCCAAAAACTTCACCAGAGAACTCCTACAGCTGATAAACAACTTCATCAAAATGGCCAGATATAAAATTAACTCAAACAAATCAGTAGCCTTCCTAAACACAAAGGTTAAACAGTCTGAGAAGAAAATTACAAAAATGACACACTTCACAATAGTCACAAAGCAAACAAACAAACAAACAAAAAACA
Organism: Mastomys coucha; assembly: GCF_008632895.1. Taxonomy (NCBI): domain Eukaryota; kingdom Metazoa; phylum Chordata; class Mammalia; order Rodentia; family Muridae; genus Mastomys; species Mastomys coucha. The sequence goes on from NW_022196899.1 coordinate 1,326,312, forward strand.
GTATCTTGGTGGGACCATAACCAAAGACGCAAAATATCTATATGACAATAACTTCAAGTCTCTGAAGAAAGAAATCAAAGAAGACCTCAGAAGATGGAAAGATCTCCCATGCTCATGGGTTGCCAGGATTAATATAGTATAAATGGCCATCTTTCCAAAAGCAATCTACAGATTCAATGCTATCCCCATCAAATTCCAACTCAATTCTTCATAGAGTTAGAAAAAGAAATTTCCAAACTCATTTGGAATAACAAAAAAAAAAAAAAAAAAAAAAAAAAAAAAAAAAAAAAAAAAAAAAAAAAAAAAAAACAGCCAGGATAGCGAAATCTATACTCAACAAAAAAAGAACTTCTGGGCAAATCAGCATCCTGAACCTCAAGCTGAATTACACAGCAATAGTGATAAAAACTGCATGGTATTGGTACAGTGACAGGCAGGTAGATCAATGGAATAGAATTGAAGACACAGAAACGAACCCACACACCTATGATCACTTGATATTTCACAAAGGAACTAAAACCATTCAGTGGAAAAAAGATTGTATTTTCAACAATTGGTGCTGGGTTCAACATGTAGAAGAATGCAAATTGATCCATTCTTATTATCCTGTACAAAGCTCAAGTCCAAGAGGATCAAGAACCTCCACATAAAACCAGATACCTGAATCTAACAGAAGAGAAACTGGGAAAAGTCTCAAACACATGGGAACAGGGGGAAAGTTCCTGAACAGAACACCAATAGCTTATGCTCTAAGATAAAGAACTGACAAATAGGACCTCATAAAATACAAAGCTTCAGTAAGGCAAAGGACACTGTCAATAGAACAAAATGGCAACCAATAAATTAGGAAAAGACCTTTTTCCAACACTACATCCAATCAAGGGCTAATATCCAATATATACAAAGAACTCAAGAAGTTAGACTTCAGAGAACTAAATAACCCTATTAAAAATGGGGTACAGAGCTTAACAAAGAATTCTCAACTGAGGAATACCAAATGGCTGAGAAGCACCTAAGTGTTCAACATCCTTAGTCATCAAGGAAATGGAAATCAAAACAACCCTGAGATTCCACCTCACACCAGTCGAATTGCTAAGGTCAAAAACTCAGGTAACAGCTGATGCTGGTGAGGATGTGGTGAAAGAGGAACACTCCTCCATAGTTAGTGGGATTGCAAAATGGTACAACCACTCTTGAAATAATCTGGTGGTTCCTCAGAAAACTAGACATAGTACTACCTGACGACCAAGCTATAGCACTCATGGGCATTTACCCAGGATGTATTCCAACATGTAATAAGGACACATGCTCCATGATCATATCAGCCTTATTTATAACAGCCTGAAGCTGGAAAGAACCCAAGTGTTCTTCAACAGTAGGATGAATACAGAAAATGTGGTGCATTTACACAATGGAATACTACTCAGCTATTAAAAACAATGAATTCATGAAATTTGTAGGCAAATGGATGGAACTAGAAAATATCCTGAGTGATGTAACCCAATCACAAAAAACTATATATGGTATGCACTCACTGATAAGTGGACATTAGTTCAGAAGCTCAGAATACCCAAGATTCAACTCACAGTTCAGTCCTTCTTAGAAGGGGGAACAAAATACCCATGGGATGAGATACAGAGACAAAGTGTGGAGAAGAGACTGAAGGAAAGACCATTCAGAGACTTCCCCACCTGGTGATCTATCCCATTTACAGTCACTAAACCTAGACACTGTTGTGGATGCCATCAAGTGCTTGCTAACAGAAGCCTGATATAGCTGTCTCCCGAGAGGCTCTGCCAGTGTCTGACAAATACAGGAATGGATGCTCGCAGCCAACCATTGGGGACTGAGCACAATGTCCCCAATGGAGGACCTAGAGAAATGACCCAAGGTGCTGAAGGGATTTGTAACCCCATAAAAGAAACAACAATATGAACTATCCAGTACCCCCAGAGCTCCCAGGGACTAAACCACCAGCCAAAGAGTACACATCGAGGGACCCATGGCTCCTGCTGCATATGTAGCAAGGGGTAGCATTGTTGGGCATCAGTGGAATGAGAGGCCCTTGGTCCTGAGAAGGCTAGATACCCCAGTGTAGGGGAATGCCAGGACAGGGAAGCAGGAGTGGGTGGGTTGTTGAGCAGGGGTAGAGAGAAGGCAATAGGGGATTTTTGGAGAGGAAACAAGGAAAGTGGATAACATTAGAAATGTAAATAAAGAAAATATCTAATAAAAAAGTAAATAAACTAAAGTTTAGAGAGATGAAGGAACTTGCTATGATGCTAGCATTTGAACATGGGAAACACAAATATGTGTGTATGCATGTGTACAATCTTTATATATACATATATAAATCACAAAGATTTATAATATAGCAAGACCTGATAAATATTGCAATCAGCTAGTGAAATTTCACAAAAATGTTCAAAATACTTACAAATTTAAAGTAAAAACTTTATACAAATTAACTTTTTCAAGAACCCTCCCAAAACTCTTCAAATAACATCACTTTCAGATATAAAGACTCAATCCTGAACAATGACCTCTAGAATGTCTCCCTACATCATACTTCAGATGCAATGCACAAAGGGCATTGACTACATGTCACACCAACCTGGGTCCTGTGTTTGAACCAAGTCGTTGGACCTTGCAAGCTTGAAAATATGGGGAGCTATGTAACTCTAAAATAACTCACTTTTCCTACTAAAATGTGAGCACCAGAACAACTCCATCATGTGAATTAAAACGAAGCCAAATATGGCAGAACCTGGAGCAAATTTAATCCTGAAGAAATTGTAACTATTTATTATGATTAGGTTTTTTTTAAATAGCTAAAATGTGATCATTTCGGTTTATTGCCATTTCTGGGCCCAGTTTTATCCAAAAGCACAGTTACAAGGATCCAGGAATTACATGCATAGATGGCTACCTGGAATTATCACGCTCTCTCAGAAACTACGTGCAATTATATTAGAGTGAGTGTGCTCAGCTGCTCAACAAACTGGTCTGTGGGCCTCTCTTCTCTTTTGATTTACTCATGTAAAAGTTCTCAGTATCAGAATGCTGTGAAGTAGATTCCTTTGACAAGGGAAGAGAATGGGAGGCTACGGGAGGTGAAATGGGGATGTGAAGCTCAGGAAGGAAGCAAGGTTCTAAGGCAGTCACAGAAGCTATTCTTTGGTTCTTGGCGATATATACAATTATTATACCAGATGTCAGATTCCATAGTGCGCCACATCCAAAATATTTGTCCCCAGAGCGTATTATGGAGAAGATGCCAAGTGTTTGGAAGATGTTCTTACTGGGAAATTAGTCATTGGCAACATGCTGTTGAAGGACACGACAGGGTCCCAAATATTTTTCTCTACCTTTGTTTTCTGACCACAAAGTGCATGATTCTCTGTCCTACAGGATACACAACTCCATGATCCACTGATTTGTCACAGGTCTGAAGCAGCAGAAACCAAGTCATCTTTTGATTTTCTTCTCTATCTACTTGTTAAATTATCCCTGGGAAGATGAGAACAAACATTTATTTGAACCAGATAATGTACAAAGACAAATCCAAAAAACAAACAAAAAAAATTTCATAAATGCCCAGTTTTTGTGAACCAGTATGTTTATTGCAGCTACAGGATCGTGTATAGGAGGTACTTACAGGGACAAGAGTGACTCAAAGGCAGCTGTGTCCTCTAACCTCCCACAGCAACATGCTTGCTGACTCACAAAACTTCATACTGCAGTGCTTCCTGTACTATCGGTAGATAGTACTACCCAAGAGTCTCTTCTTTCCCAGTTCACAATCCCTTCTCAATTGCTGGAAGGAGAGCAAGCATTAGCTATTTCCTCTCAGTTGTAGTATTCCTTCTTGGAGGGAGGAGACACTCTCATTAAGACTTGGAAAATGAACAAAACTTGAAAGGTTCTGAGAATTCATGGCCCTGCAGATTCATGCATGCCCAGAGAGTTACAAAATTCACAATACCCTTCCTTCCAGAAAGCCAATACAGGAGTCAAGCTTTGTTAACTGGCTAGGAGATATCTACATGTCATCATCTCAAACAAATAAAGAAGTAATGTTATGTTTAGATCTCTCCCCGTCCTGGGATAAAATCAAAATTTTCATTTATTACCCTTAACAGACTTAATTTTAGTTGGCAAGTGAATAAGAAATTGAACTCAACTCTATTTCATACATTTCTTTGCTTCCAAAACTTGAACACAGAAAACAGAGAAGGAAAACTGTCCTCCACAAGACAGTTTCACCCCTTGAACCCTCCAGCATCCCACCAGAGGCAGGTACCTATGCTACAGACCACAGTTGTGTGACTCAGACTGATTCCTCCTAGCTCTGAGAGAAGGAGCTCAGGTAATAGGAAGAGTACAGCGGGTAGGACACTGGCGTGCTTAATCAGTAGCCAAATGATCAATAAACACAAAAGGCTCAAATCATTACAATTGAATTAAATTGACCTTACATCTTTTGATAAGGGACTAAGGCCAGAGAAAAAGACAGCAGGTTAGGGTAGACTGGTGGTATACCAACAGAGAAAGTCTGTGAATTAAGGAGTGTTAAATTGCTGCTTCTGAAGTCTTGTTACAGTTCTATCTATGTATGTTAGAAGAATCCACAGAGAAGAAGAATCACCAACTACACAGCAGAGCACTACATAAACTGAGAAATACAAGGAATTTCATAAAGGTACCATGTTCCTAAGATGAAATAAACTGTCGTTACAAACCAGCTACTACAGTAATCAGTCTCCTACTGAAAAAAATGTACAGGGTCTCCTCCATTTAGAAAAACATTAGAACTCCGCTTTAAAAGTTGTCACAATCTATTTAATGAGGAATACATTGCTTTTGATGTGACTACTTCTAAGGACAAAATGTATTTGTTGAGAAGGAGACCTTAGTACTTGGAGTCTGTCATCATAGAGTGCAACACGAACCATAACCCTAACCCTAACGCTAACACTAACACTACCACTAACCCTAAACCTAACCCTAACCCTAACCCTTACCCTAACCCTAACCCTAACCCTAACCCTAACCCTAACCCTAACCCTAACCCTAACCCTAACACTAACCCTAACCCTAACCCTAACCCTAACCCTAACCCTAACCCTATCCCTAACCCTAACCCTAACCCTAACCCTAGCCCTAGCCCTAGCCCTAACCCTAACCCTAACCCTAACCCTAACCCTAACCCTATCCCTAATCCTAACCCTAACACTAACACTAACCCTAACCCTAACCCTAACCCTAACCCTAACCCTAACCCTAACCCTAACCCTAACCCTAACCCTAACCCTAACCCTAACCCTAACATCTATTCACTGTGATGTATAAACTCCACAGGGCATGATAGAGAGGAAGGAGATGATTCCATCTATTAGAGGATATTCATGCACTCTCCCTTTCTCTACATGTTCTCATTCTGTCTTCCTTTCAAAGATACTTTTCTGCTCCCATCTATGTATTCTTCCTAAGTGGCTGGCTATGCCATTTTATGTTTTTGTTAGCACAGGATGTAGGGGCCTGATGTAATGCATATCACCACTATATATAAAAATATAGACATATGACTTTCACAAGATCATTTGGTCGTTACTTTCAGGAACATTTTCCTAATATCTCTTACTCACTGATTTCTTCTCTGTCTTGTACAGAAGGAATGTTTCCCAGGTAACCCATTAATTTAGATTTCACCTCATTCCAGCAAAAGCTTTCACTGGAGTGGCTATTGCTCATGATCATGGGTTTTACTAAAAAAAAATCTTGATTTACAATCAATTGTCCAACTTGAAAAACTATTGTTAACCCACTGGTCACCTTCACTGCTCATCCCAAATTTATTTACTAAAAATTCTTAGTAACATTATAATGTAATATTCTCATATTTTATGCATCACATACCCTATCAAAATGTGCACTTAAAAATGCTCAATGCAATTTGTGATGTATTTGAAAGAAACTAGTGAGCCAAAACTTTGAAAATATGAAAAGCCAATATACACAATACCCCTGAGATTCAACATATAAAATGTGTTGCAACAAACTGTAAACTCAATAATCTACTGATAAAGTGCATTCGTATTTCATATGATCTTAAACCAAGAAACACATAAAATCCACATGTTGACCAAATTTGCCACAAACTATAGCTTCATATTTTTTCTTTCAATTACTTTGATATAGGAAAGTTGTGTGTAGCCCAAGGTAACTGTGCTTGTGCCTTTACTATTAGAAAGAGAGAGTATAAATATGCATCTACGTGAAACTACGTGAACTCCATTCATTTAGATCGCAAATGATATCCCACTTACCGATTATCCCTCCAAAAACCACTCTATTCCACATTTGCCCTCTACCCTCTCCTTTTTGACTCTATGAGAGTGCTCCCTCATCCACCCACCCTCTCCAGCCTCACCCCTACAATGTCCTCCTATGCTGGGGCATCATATCTCCACAAGACCAAGGGCCTCTCTTCCCATTGATCTCAGACAAGGCCATTCTCTGCTACGTATGTATCAGGGGTCATAGGTCCTTTCCTGTACACTCCTTGGTTGGGAGCACTGGGTGGTCTGAGCAGCGGACATTGTTCTTCCTATGGTGTTGCAATCCCCCTCTGCTCCTCGAGTCTTCCCACCAGCTACTACACTGGGGTCCTCTAGCTCAGTCTGATGGTTGGCTCCAAGCATCTTTATCTGCATTGGTCAGTTGCAGGCAGGACCTCCCAAGGAACAGCCACACCAGGTTCCTGTTAGCAAGCTCCTCTTGGCAATAGCAACATTGTCTGGCTTTGGTGTCTGGAGACAGGATGTATCCCCAGGTAGGGTGGTTCCTGGGTGGCCCCTCCTTCCGTCTCTGCTCCATTGTTTGTCCCCGTCTTTCCCTTGGGCAGGAACATTTTCGGCTTAAAACTTTGAGATGGGTGGGTACTGCTAAAGGGACTGAGGTAACAGAAAAAATACATTTTGTTCTTAAGACTCCATTCTAAGGTAACTTGCCCTTAGAGAGACATGACAAAGAAGAGGAAAAAAAAAAGCAAAAAAGAAAAACCAGGACAGATTCCATCTTGTCCTCCAAACTCTGTTTCAAGCTGTTGTCCTTGGAGAAAGCTACTGCCTGATGTCCTTGAAGTGATATGGCCTCCGCCCATGGGCTCTGTGAAAGAGACTAACATTGATTTACCCTCTCATGTAATGCCAAGGCTTAGAAACCCTGCTTGCAGGATCCACACCCCACCCCAGCCCCGTTATAAACCTGAAGGTAGCTTAGCCCAAGCTCCGACTTGTATAAAGACTTTCACGCGCTTGCATTGGAATTGTGGTTCCTGGTGGTCTCTTTGGGATTTTTGCAATCTGGACACAACAGCTCCATCCCTCAACCGGGTCCATGCCTATCTACTGGAGGTGTTTTCTGCAGGTTCTGTCTTTCCTTCTCTGTGCATTTCAGCTAAGGCCTTCCCCATTGGGCCCTGGGAGCCTCTTGCTTCCCTGGCTTCTGGTACCCTCCAGTGGCTATTTCCATTACCTTATCCCCAACTGCTACATATTTATATTCAATTTCCTGACCATCTGTACCTTTCTTCTGTCACATCCAGTGCGTGATACTGCCCCTCCATTATTTTCCCCCTGACTCCCTCCTAGATCCCCCTTCCTACATCTCCCATGAACATCCTGTTCCTCCTTCAATGCAAGACTGAAGCATCCACATATTTGTCTTCCTTCCTCCTAAGCTGCTTATGGTCTGTGGGTTGAATCTTAGGCATTGTGAGCTTTTGGGCTAATATGAACTTATCTGTGGATATTATCACACTTATCACACATGATAGTGTGTGTGTTCTTTTGTGTCGGGGTTACCTCACTCAGGATGCTATTTTAGAGGTCTATCCATTTGTCTGCCAGCAAAATTCATTAAGTCATTGTTTTTAATACCTCAGTATGACTTCATTGTGTAAATGTACCACATTTTCTGTATCCATTATTCTGTTGAGGGACATCTAGGTTGTTTCCAGCTTCTGGCTACTATAACTAAAGCTGCTATAAACATAGTAGAGCATTTGTCCTTGTTATATTGGAGCATGTTTTGGGTATATGACCAATAGTGATATAGCTGGGTCTTCAGGAAAAACTATTTCCAATTTTCTTAGGAACCGCTAGATTGGTTTCCAAAGTGGTTTTATGAGCTTGTAGTCCCAACAGCAATGGAGGAGTGTTCCTCTTTCTCCACATCCTCACCAGCATTTGCTGTCACCTGCATTTTTGATCTTAGACATTCTCATTGGTATGAGATAGAATCTCAGTTTCTGGGTCATTTCTATTTGCATTTCCCTGATGACTAAGGACTTTAAACATTTCTTAAAGTACTTCTCAGCCATTTGTGATTCCTCAATTGAGAATTCTTTGTTTAGTTCTGTAACCCATTTTAATAGGGTTATTTGGTACTCTGGAGTCTAACTTCTTGAGTTCTTTGTATACTTTGGATATTAGCTCTCTATCAAATGTAGGGTTGGTAAAAATCTTTTCTCCCAATCTGTTATTTGTGATTTTGTACTATTAACAATGTTCTTTGCTTTACAGAAGCTTTTTAATTTTCTGAGGTCCCATTTGTTGATTGTTGATCTTAAAACATAAGTCATTTGTGTTCTGGTCATGAAATTTTCCCCTGTGCCCATTGTGTTTGAATCTCTTCCCCACCTTCTCTTCTATTAAATTCTGTGTATCTGGTTTTATGTGGAGGTTCTTGAACCACTTGGACTTGAACTTTGTACAAGGAGATAAGAATGAACCAATTTACATTCTTGTACATGCATACAGTCAGTTGAACCTGCATCATTTGTTGAAAATGCTGTCTTTTTTTGAGTGGATGGTTTTAGCTTCTTTGTCAACAATCAAGTGACCATAGATGTGTGGGTTCATTTCTGAGTCTTCAATTCTATTCCATTGATCTACCTACCTGTCTCTGTACCAATACCATGCAGTTTTTATCACTATTTCTCTATAGCACAGCTTGAGGTCAGAAATTGTGATTCAATCAGAAATTCTTTTACTGTTGATAATAGTTTTCAATATCCTCAGATTTTTTTCTTATTCAAAATGAATCTGAGAATTGCTTTTTCTAACTCTATGAAGAATTGAGCTGTAATTATGATGGTGATTGCATTGAATCTGTAGGCTGATTTTCATCAGATGCCCAATTTTACTATATTACACCTGCCAATCCATCAGCATAGGAGATCTTTCATTTTCTGAGGTCTTCTTCAATATCTTTCTTCAGAGATTTGAAGTTCTTGGCATATAGATATTTCACTTACTTGGTTAGAGTTTTATATTATTTGTGACTATTATGAAGGGTGTCACTGCTCTAATTTCTTTCTTAGCACATTTATCCTTTGAGTAGAGGAAGGCTACTGATTTGTTAGAGTTAATTTTATATCCAGCCACATTGCTGAAGTTGGTTATGAGCTGTAGGAGCTCTCTGGTAGAAATTTTTTGGTCATTTACATATACTACCATAGCAAGTGCAAACAGTTATATCTAGAATTCCTCCTTTCAAATTTGTATCCCTGTGACCTCCTTTTGTTGTCTAATTGCCTTGGCTAGACCTTTGAGTACAAGATGTTTGAATAGATAGGGAGAGAGTGGGCAGCCTTGTCTTGTTCCTGATTTTAAGGGAATTACTTTGAATTTCTCTCCATTGAGTTTGATGTTGGCTATTGGTTTGCAGTATTTTGCTTTTATTTTTATTTATTTATTTATTTTTATTAGATATTTTCTTTATTTACATGTTAATTTCTCCTTTCCCAGTTTCCCCTTCAAAAACAAACAAACAAACAAACAAACAAAAACAACAAGAACAAACCCCTGTTGCCTCCCCACTTCCCCATGCCTACCACCCCACCTTCTCCCACTTATTGGCGCTGGCATTCCCCTACACTGGGGCACAGAACCTTCACACGGTGGAGGTCCTCTCCTCCTATTGATGATCGAATTTGCAATCCTCTACTATACACATGCTGCCAGAACAATCAGACCCACCAAGTGCAGTCCTTGGTTGGTGGTTGAGACCCTGGGAGCTCTGAGGGTACTCTAAGATCAAGTATTTTGCTTTTATTACATTTAGGTTTAGACCTTGATTTCCTGATCTCTCCAATACTTTTAACATGAAGGGGTTTTTAGTTGATCATGGTGAATAATCATTTTAATATATTCTTTGATTCAGTTTTTGAAAATTTTATTGAGTATTTTTGCATCAATATTTATAAGGGAAATTGGTTTGGATGTGGCATCCTAGAAAGAATTGGGTAATGTTTCTTCTGTTTCTATTTTGTGGAATAATTTGAGAAGTATTGGTATTAGGTCTTCTTTGAATGTCTGATAGAATTCTGCACTAAAACCCTCAGATCCTGAGCTTATTTTGGTTATTAGTCTACTAATGACTGCTTCAATTGCTTTATGGGTTATGGGATTATTCAGATGGTTTACTTAATCCTGATTTAACTTTGATACCTGGTATCTGTCTAGAAAAAAACCTATTTCATCTACATTTTCCAGTTTTGTTGAATATAGGCTTTTGTAGTAGGATCAGTTTTTTTTTAATTTCCTGAGTTTCTGTTGTTATATTTCCCTTTCATTCCTGATTTTGTTAATTTAAATGCTGTCTCTGTACCATCTAGTTAGTATGGCTAAGTGTTTATCTATCTTGTTGATTTTCTCAAAGAACCAGCTTCTAGTTTTGTTGAATCTTTGTATAGTTCTCTTTGCTTTTACTTGATTGATTTCAGCACTGAGTTTGATTATTCCCTGCCATCTAATCTTCTTGGGTATATTTGCTTGTTTTTGTTCTAGAGCACTCAGATGTGCTGTTAAGCTGCATGTGTATGATCTCTCCAGTTTCTTTTTTTTCTTTCTTTCTTTTTCTTTTTTTTAATTTTGTTTGTTTTTTTCAAGACAGAGTTTCTCTGTATAGCCCTGGCTGTCCTGGAACTCATTTTGTAGACCAGGCTGGCCTCAAACTCAGAAATCTGGCTGCCTCTGTCTTCCAAGTGCTGGGATTAAAGGCTTGCACCATCACTGCCTAGCTTCTTTCTTTTTTTTAATTTAATCTTTTTTACAGTCCAGATTTTATTCCCCTCCCAGTGCACCCTCTGACTGTTCCCACAATCCAATGCACCCTCCACTCATCTTCATGAGGATGTCCCCACCTTTCACACCCCACCCTACCATACCTTCCTACTTCCTGGGGCCTTCAATTTCTTTAAGTTTAAGTGTATCCTCTCTGACTGAGTCCAAACACAGCAGTGTTTTGCTGTATATGCATTGGGAGCCTCATATCAGCTAGTGTATGCTGCCTGGTTGGTGGCCCAGTGTCTGAGAGATACTGGCGTCCAGGTAAGTTGAGCATGATGGTCCTTCTATGTGGTTGCTCTCCTCAGCTTCTTCAAACTTTTCCCTAATTCTGCCACAGGGTTCAGCAGGTTCTGTCCATTGGTTGGGTGTAAACATCTGCATCTGACTCTTTCACCTGCTTGTTGGGTCTTCGGGAGGGCAGTCATTATGGGTTCCTTTTTGTGAGCACTCAATAGCCTCAGTAATAGTGTCAGACCTTGGGGCTTCCCCTTGAGCTGGATCCTAATTTGGGCCTGTCTTTGGACCTCATTTTCCTCAGGCTCTTCTTCATTTTTGTCCCTGCAGTTCTTTCAGACAGAAACAATTATGGGTCAGAGTTTTTGACTGTGAGATGACAACACCATCCCCTATTTGATGCCCTGTCTTTCTAATGGACGTGGGCTCTACAAGTTCCCTCTCCCCTCTGTAGGACATTTCACCTAAGGTCCCTCCCTTTGAGTCATAAGAATATCTCTCCTCCCAGGTCTCTAGTACATTCTAGAGGTTAATCCCACCTTCTACCTCCTGAGGTTGCTTGTTTTGATTCTTTCTGTTGGCCCTTAGGACTTCAGTACTGTTCTCCACACCCAATACCTGATCATATTCCCCTCTTCCCCTCCTTGTCCTCTTTCCCACCAAGGTATCTCCCTCCTTCCCCACTCCTGTGATTTCTTTCTTCTCCCTCCCAAGTGAGACTGAGGCATCCTCACTTGGGCTCTTCAGCCTGTTAACCTTTTTGAGTTCTATGGATTGTATCTTCAGTATTCTGTACTTTTTTGGCTAATAACTACTTATTTCCTGCTGTCTACTCCTCTTGGGTGTATTTTCTTTTTGTTGTTGTTGATATAGAACTTTCAGATGTGCTGTTCAGCTGCTAGTGTATGATCTATCCAATGTCTTTATGGAGGCTCATTGTGTCCCATATATTTTAATATGTTGTGCCTTTTTGTCTTTATTAAATCCTAAAAAGTCTTTAATTTCTTTCATTATTTCTTCCCTGACCAAATTATCACTGAGTAGGTAGTTGTTGATCTTCCCTGTGCATGTGAATTTTCTGTTGTTTTTGTTGTTATTGAACACCAGTTTTAGTTTGTAATGGTACAATAGATTACATGGGATTAATTCAAAGATCTTGTATCAGTTAAGGTTTCTTTTGTTTCTGATTACATGGTCAAATTTTGAGATGGTACTGAGAAAGAAGGAATATTCTTTTGTTTCAGGGTGAAATGTTCTGTAGATGTCTATTAAATCCATTTGGTTCATAAGTTCTATTAGTTTCACCATGTCTTGGTTTAGTTTCTGTTTCCATGGTCTGACCATTGGTGAGAGTGGATTGTTAAGATTTCCTACTATTATTGTGTGAGGTTTAATGGGTATTTTGAGCTTCAGTAATGTTTCTTTTACAAATGTGGGTGCCCTTGCATTTGGGGCATAGATGTTTAGAATTGAGAGTTCATCTTTGTGGATTTTTCCTTTGATGAGAATGTATTGTCCTTCCCCATCTTTTTTGACAACTTTTGGTTGAAGGTCTATTTTGTCGGATATTAGAATGGCTACTACAGCTTGTTTCTTGGGACCATTTGCTTGGAAAATTTTTTTCAAGGCTTTTACTTTGTGGTAGCACTGTCTTTGCTACTGAGGTGTGTTTCCTATATGTAGTAAAATACTGTGCCCTATTTATGTATCCAGTCTGTAAACCTATGTCATTTTATTGGGAAATTGAAGCCATTAATGTTGATAGATATTAGAAATCAATGCTTGTTGCTTTCTGTTACTTTTGTAGTTAGAGTTGCAATTATGTTTGCATGTTTCTCTTCTTTTGGTTTGTTGAGAGAAGATTAATTTCTTGCTTTTTCTTTGGTGTAATTTCCCTCCTTGTGTTGGAATTTTCCTTCTACTATTCTCTGAAGGCCCGGATTAGTGGAAATATATTGTTTAGATTTGGTTTTGTCTTGGAATATCTGGGTTTCTCCATCAGTGGTAATTGAGAGTTTTGTTGGGTATAGTAGTCTGGGCTGGCATTTTTGTTCTCTTAGGGTCTGTATGACATCTGCCCAAGATCTTCTGGATTTTAGAGTCTTGTTGAGAAGTCTGATGTAATTCTGATGCATCTCCCATTATGTGTTACTTGACCTTTTTTCCTTACTTCTTCCAATAATCTTTCTTTGGTTGTTGTTTGACTATTATTAACAATATTCTTTATAATAATATAATTAATTATTCCATTATAATTATATAATTATTATAATTTTATAATTAAATATTAATAAGTAATAATATTAACAATATTAACAGTGTCCTTTCTTTGGTCTGTGCATTTGGTGTTTAACTATTATGTGATGGAAGGAATTTATTTTCTTGTCCCATCTGTTTGGTGTTCTGTTAGCTTCTTATGTGTTTATGGGTATCTCTTTGTTTAGGTTAGGGAAGTTTTCTTCTATACTTTTGTTGAAGATGTTTGCTAGCCCTTTGAGTTGGGAATCTTCACTCTCTTCTACACCTATTATTCTTAGGTTTGGTCTTTTCATTGTGTCCAGGATTTCTTGAATGTTTTACATTAGGAGCTTTTTGCTTTTTGTATTTTCTTTGACTGTTGTGTCAATGTCTTCTATGGTATCTTCTACACATAAGATTCTCTCTCCAATCTCTTGTATTCTGTTAGTGATGCTTGTATCTGTGATTTACATTCTTTTTCCTAGGTTTTATATCTCCAGAGTTGTCTCCCTTTGCCCTTTGTGTTTTCTTTAATGTTTCTTTTGTCATTATTAGATCCTGGACAGTTTTGTTCAATTAGTTCAACTGTTTGATTATGTTTTCCTGTATTTTTGAACGGGGTTATTTATGTCTTTCTTAAAGTCCTACATTATCTTCATGAGATGAGAATTTGCATATGAATCTTGTTTTTCAGTTGTGTTTGTTTATCCAGGGCTTTTTGAGGTAAGAGAACTAGGTTCTGATGTTGTCAAGCAGCACTAGTTTCTGTTGCTTATGTTCTTGTACTTGCCTCGCTGTCTCTGACTGGAACCTGTCACTCCTGTGAGTCTGTGAGCCTGTGATACTCTGATCCTCTGATCCTGTGATCCTGGATGTGTCAGAACACCTGGGGAGTCGATCTTCAAGTGGGTGTGGGTTGAGTGGGTGGGGATCCAAGGAGGAGTATGGATCTCTAGCTGGGCAGGGTACCTATGTCCCTGAATCCTGGGCATCTTTGTTATGCCAAGTATTGGGGCTGGGTTTAGGGTCTCACCTGTGATCCTGAATGTTTTAGAAAACTAAGGGTTGAGCTGCAACTGGGATGTGGGCTGAGTGGGTTGAGATCCAGTATAGGCTCTGTTCATTGCACAGGTGCAAACCAGAAGGAGCATAGATCTCTGGGTAAGCCTGAAACATTTTTTATTGGTTATTTTATTTATTTCCATTTCAAATGTTGTCTCCATTCCTGATCTCCCCTCTGCAAACCCATCCTATCCTCCTCCCTTTTGCTTGTAAGATGGTGCTTCCTCACCCACCTACCCAGTCCTGCCTCATCCCTCTAGCATCCCCCTATGCTGGGGCATCAAGACTTCTCAGGACCAAGCCCTGTCCCCCCATTGATGCCAGATAAGGCAATCCTCTGCTACATATGTAGCTGGAGCCATGGACCATCCATGTGTACTCCTTGTTTCATAGTTTAGTCACTGGGAGCTCTGGGGTTCTAGTTAGTTGATATTGTTGTTGTTCTTATGAGATTACAATCTCCTTCAGCTCCTCAATACTTCCCCTAACTCTTCCATTGGGGTTCCCAGGTTCAGTTCAACAGTTAGCTGTGAGTATCTGGTTCTGTATTAGTCAGGTGCTGGCAGAATCTCTCAGAAGACAGCTATAACAAGCTTCTGTCAGCAAGTATTTCTTGGTTTCAGCAATAATGTGGAGGTTTGGTATCTGCAGATAAGGTAGATCCCAGGGTGTATCTCTGGATGGCCTTTCCTTCCATTGTTGCCCCATTTTTTTTGTTTCTGTGTTTCCTTTAGACACAAACAATTGTAAGTTCGGTATTTTGCATTGGTTGTTGACCCCATTCCTCGACTGGGATTTGTGCCTATCTCTTCAAGACGCTCCCTTCAGGTTTTATCTCTCATTTGTTGGGTATTTAGGCCAATGTCATACCCTTTGAGAACCTCTTGTTTCCCTGGTGTCTGGAACTTTCTCGTGACCCCTCCACATGGCTTACCCACACTGTCACATATTTCTATTCATTTTCCTGACCTTCTGACTTCTCTCCTGTCTCTTCCCATACCTGTTCCCATTAAAAACAACAACTTCATGAAATTGGCAAGCAAATGCATGGAAGTAGAAAATAGCATCCCAAGTGAGATAACCCAGACACAAATGAGTGCACATGGTATGAACTCATTGATAAGTTGATATTAGCTCCAAAGCTCAGAAAAACCAACGAAACAACTCACAGGCCATATGAAAGTTAACAAGAAGGAAGACACAAATGTGGATGCTTCAACACCTGAAACTTTTAATGATATCACATTTTCAAAAGTCGAGTGTCTGATCTCTGCTCCCCTTGCACACTATACCATGTGTAAACTCATCACATTCTTCGTGTTTCTTTCTGTTATACTTAGAACTAACTCAAGAATGTTTTAAACTCTTTTGTGAATCTATTTGTTGTATGACCTTTAGGACAACTTACTTGTTAGAATTCTCTGGGGCTACCACTGAACCAATTGTTTTCCCATGTAAGGCTGGCCCCAGTAGTCCTTTAGAGAAAATTTCATCTATGCTTACATTAGGCAGCCAACTACATTCCCTTACTTCTGAAAGCAGTCACATAGATACAGGATTGTTCTCTTAAAATGCAGTGTGCCCGTGTTCATTGCATGTTTCGTAGATATCCATCCTTCATTAAGCACTAAGCAAATATAACTGTCTCCCTAAATGGGCTTAAGGTTAGTTTCTTTGGGGTAAGTATATGGTGCCAAATAATGTTTTGTTTGCTAGACATTAAATAATTAATCAGACAGGTAATTGAACATTCCCATTTTAATAAGTATAATAAAGAAACATGGGAGTGATAAAAGAAAAGTACCCAATAAAGATTAACAAGAAGATTTGGAAAGAGCTCCCTGAAGAAGCTAGTAGAGCAATAAAAGGGAAGGAATTAGTTATATCTAGAGGAATGGCTTCTATGGAATACAAAGACTATCAATAGAAAGAGTCTTGGGGTCCACAGTACACGGGGTATGAATGAAGTATTGGTGGGTCAATATATCTAACCAAAAGACTGAAAATTGTGAAATAAGGCTGTATACTCAGAATCAAATTCTGAGAAAAAGTAAAGAATATTTAGTTAATTTTCTAAAAACTATGAGAGGAGTTTGAAGCATAGGATTATTATATATTAGTTGAGTGTTGATTGGCCCCAAAAGCAGGGAGAAACTGAAAGATAAGAAATGGCCACTGTGAAATCAAAGGCAATGGGTTTTGTTTTTTTTTTTTTTTTTTTTTTTTTTTTTTTTTTTTTTTTTTTTTTTTTTTTGGTTTGGTCTCTAGGGAAAACAAAAGTAATTATTTGCACTTGAGAGACTGCAGTATTCTGTGTCTTCACATAGTGCCAAAAGACAGATGAAGTCAATGGTTTTTTTGGTTTGGTCTCTAGAGAAAAGAAAAGTAATTATTTGCACTTGAGAGACTGCTGTATTCTGTGTCCTCACATAGTGCCAAAAGACAGATGAAGTTTTGTGGGCTTAATTCCACCACTGAGACTTTATCCTTATACTCTTATCAAAAAGCCAGTAGCCAAACCCAAGCCACAGATACCTGATTCTAATAATCAGGATTCAACCTGGAAATTTGCAGAGAACACAATTCAGTCAGCATCAAGTAGCAAAGATTTTACATTTATAATATGTCCCATGATAAAAATGTAAACACATCTTCTTTCAAATCTTATGTACATTTATAGATAAACCCAACGTCTATGTCAAAGTCTTTTAAACTATGTCATACGGAGTCTAAAACCAAAGGTATAAATCCTGAAATATTTTGCCACAATGGAAGCTTCGTAACATATAACATCCAAAAAGAACATGACAATCAAATATATAATGAATTCAAGGTATTTCTGACTGGGATTACTCATGCAGTATAATACAACTTTACCATAGCCTTAATCTGAAAGCAGAAACATGTGACTGTCTCATTAGATATGTCATAATAACACATAGTGCTGCCTAAAGCCACTAGAACATCTATGCAGAGATTAGGCATTATGGCATGCTATGAATTTTAGTGGTTTTGCTGTACCTGAAAAGATATACGTGAATGAAGAAAGAACTGTTTAATTATGGAAAGGAAAGACATGTTTTCCTGACATCATTTCTCAACGCAAAAGTGTATCAAATTAGTATATCAGTAAATTATGTAATTAGTGTGTTGGAGTTCTTAAAATTGTAGTTTGAGTTTCTGATTTGAGTTTCATTTAATTATTTTTTAATTGCCAGGCATGATAACACATGCCTTTAATCTCTACACTGAGGAAGCAGAGGCAGGCAGATCTCTGTGAGTTCAAGGCTAGTCTAGTCTATATAGCAAGTTATAGAACAGTTTGACTATATAGAACCTCCCCTTGCTATAGATATATAAGTAGATATAGATATAGAATATATATATATGTAAATGTTGCTTTTGTTTCCTCAGATGATTAGATGAGATGAGAGCCATACCCAAGCTTTAATATTATATAGGATGCAGTGAGCCCAGAGCATTTGTATCTAACTGTCTCTAAGACTAGTCCTGGAAGCTTCTAGCCTCCAAACAACCTAATCTTTTGTAAGTCCAAATCCTTGAAGGCGTCAGCTCCCAGTCTCCATCTGCTAACCTAATAAGCCTAGGGTATTTCAGCCTCCAATACTTACTGCTGAATAAACACACTCTTTCTAGGTCTTTCTGAACTCTAGCTAGCTGATTCAACTTGAAGCTGACTGACTCAAATCAGGTTTTTTAGCTTCTAACTGAATTGCTTCGCTCAGCCTCATAGTGACTTTGGCAATTTGTTCTACTATTATGGCTCCTTCTCACTGTCTAATGGTAGCTTCCATAGGATTCAATGATCCTAAACTGAATACTAAAAGTTACAATTTTCATTTTATTGAATATAATATATTTTATTCATATCAGTTCTGAAATAGTGAAGATGTGTTAAGAACTACCTGGATCATAATTAAGCCCCTTTGTTCAAAATAATATGTCTTTTAGTTGATTTTCTCAATAATCATGAAAAATATCAGCTGAACGTATGCTATTTATTACCTAAGAACACTGAGAATCACTGAGCTTGAAGTGTTAAGAGATATAAGTTGTAGTACTAGGGGACATTTTATATCTTTAATACAATATATGTTCTTCAACTAATAATAATGATATAATTACTGGCCAACCATTTTATTTCTATGTAAGATATATTACTAGGCAAGATTGCATTTCATTTCTTGGTTTAGCTTTACTTAGTAGATAATAAACAAGTGTGAAGAATACATGTTTTTAAGTCAGGAAAATATACTATATATATATATTTATACTTTATTCTTCTGCTGTAAATACAAGTCTATAATATTAAGTGAATTTATGAACAGGCACTTTCCTTCATCTATGGAGTTAAAATATACATTTTCTTTTGACACTAGATTTTAATTCTCTAAGTCTTAGACAAGAAGAAACAGTCTTAATTTTTTTAATATCTTTAATTAAAAGAAAAACCGAGTTCCTAGAAATTGAGAGGAGAACGGCAGTTTTCGGAGGCTGGGGAGAGAATAAAGAAGAGTGGGCGAAACAGAGCATACCACTAAGTTCTATGTTCAGTTTCCAGTGGGCCATCACACAAGAGTTTGGCGAATGATAACAGCATACTGTGCATTTCAGACAGTTAAGGAAATATTTCTAATCTTCTTACAAATTATGTATTAAACATGCTTTAAAGAAACATTTAGTTTCCCACAAATATGTACAATTTTACTTTTATGTAGCACTCAAAAATAAGTTCAAATTTAAAACTTTACCTTTTCACTTTTTTTTTTTTCAAAATTAATTAAACCAACATAAATTTTAGCTGCTAACATCAAGGTTTTTCTTCTGCTTAAAGATTCATGCTCTCTTTATAGAATATAGGGAGTAGTCTGGAGATGTAGCTCATGTGGTTGAGTGGCTAACCTGTACTAGGTCCTGTTTTTTGATCCACAATACAATTTTAAAGGAAAAACTAAAGATCAAGTGAGGTAGTGCACACCTATAATCCTTGTATTTGGTGGTAAAGGCAGGAGCATCAGAGGTTCAGTCTTATCCTCGGCACATAGCAAATGTGAGGCCAGCTTGAGCTTCATAAAGCTCTCCTTTGAAAAAAATCTAAGGAAAAAGAAGCTACACGTGATTTAAAAATATAAATAATTGGTTGATGTTATTATCCCTGACAATCCTGCAATGAAATTCAATATTCAAAATAACAATTAATGTATATAATCATGCTGTCCAAAACCAATCAATACAAAAATAATATTGCTTTTCAAAAGGAAATGCCTAATTCATCATATATGTATGTGTTTTTCATATGTCCTGTAAGACAAATAAGATAAAATGAGATATAGGTAAAATAATTAGAATATAAGTTAAAAATTAGGAAATTAAAGAATTCTGAAAATCCCAGTTGAAAAATTATCCTTAGGTGAAAGTTTACCTCAGACTATAATTAACCTAATTAGATAAGTTTTTTCTTTATATAAAGTTCCCATCACTCCAAGAGCTGACATTTCTGATGTAGACCAAAAGAATTCTCAGTTTGCCTGTAATGATAGTTGTGCTTATTTTAATGGGTCTTTGAAAGACAGAAAAGGCATTGTCCAACTCACAACTATTTTCCTTGGGGTAAGGAACTGCCTAAAAACTAATGTTTATTGTAAGAGATAAAGATTGAGGAAATGAAGAATTCTACTATAGCTTTGAATGCTAATAAACCACATTTCATTGACACTTTTATTATTACAAATGTCATTTTTATTTCAAAGTCATGGTCTCTCTTACTGTAGATGGTAAAATTATGTGATGTTTATCATTAATATGATGCAGTGATCCATGAAGCCCAGCTCACCTAGGTAAATGACCATGTTTCAAGTGATATTAATAATCAAACATTTGGACTTTTTTTTATTCTCAAAGAAAGTAGAATGAAACAAAACGCTTGCAAGTGTATATGACTATCAGTTTTCTTTGACCTCCCCCAGCCTCAAGCAGGCTGAACCAGACCTTGTGCTTGCCATTGGCAGCTAGCCCACCTAGGGTGGAGTCTTCTCCCTTAGGTGAGGTCTACTGTTCAGCCAAGTCTGCAACTTCCCTATAGGAATCACGCCCTGCTGAGCTGCTTCAGCTGAACAAGATGCTAATCAGGCCACAAGATCCTGGCTTACTGGGAGATGGGTTCCCTGCCTATATATTCTCAGACTCTGAAATACACACTAGACCTTGATCGGAACCTTTTGACTTGGTCTGGTTATTTCTCTCTCAGTCCAATTCCCCTATTTTCCCCAGGCCCCTGCCTGTCTTTCAGGAACATGGTTTGCATAGCTGCTGGTGGATACAATTTTCTACCTCAGAACTCTACTGGAGTTCTAGACAGAAGGAAGAAAGGAAGGAAAGAAGGAAGGAAGGAAGGAAGGTAGGAATGACAGAAAGAACTCTAGAAGTCCTTGTTCCATCCTCCAAATAGCCGACAATACTTTAGATGCCTACATGCTCCTTAGAGTTTGAAAGCCATGAACTTTATAATTAGTATCAGTTATTTCATTCCATCATTTTTATAGAAATAATGTAAAACAACAAGATAACAATACACCCTGGCTATGAAATAATACAGAAAGGAACTACAAACCACTTGCTCATTGTCAGAGGTAGTAAATAAACTAGTAATATAAGGTTGAAACCTTTAACACTTCTAGGATCTCTGGCTTTACCCAGACCTATGGACCTGTTGGTACCAGTTATGATTCACCCTTTGGGGGGATAGAAAAGGACATTTGAGAATCTTAGAGATTATATGCTAATAAGAGTGTTTTTGTGCTGAAACATGATTGCAAATAGTCACATATTTTTCTCACTTCATACATTTATTGGACAAATGTGTAGGTTGTTGGTGAGGCTTGAGGCAACTTGGAGCAACAACCTGTGAAGGGCAGCTCTGGACAATTTGTGCTGTAGATATTAGCTCAAGCTGTGAGGGATTTCCTTTCTTCTCAGGGTTCTATCTTCCTTTTAGCTAGAACTATGGTATTATATATATATATATATGTATATATATATATACATATATATATAATACCATAGTATTATATGATATATAATAGTATTAGTTTGATATATATATATATATATCAAACGTTTTATATTAACAATTTTATGTATTATGACTTAGATTACCCTAGGTCACGTGCACATGATCAACTCAGTCTGCATTAGCTTAAAGCACAACAAATATGTCTTTATATATTACAAAATTTCTTATGAATGCCATTTTCACTGAGAATTGACATGTGGAAGGTTCATATCAAGAACACAATACAGCTGGGCAGCGGTGGCACACGCCTTTAATCCCAGCACTTGGGAGGCAGAGGCAAGCAGATTTCTGAGTTCGAGGCCAGCCTGATCTACAGAGTAAGTTCCAGGACAGTCATGGCTACACAGAGAAACTCTGTCTTGAAAAAAAAGAAAAGAAGAAAACAATACATTACCATACATTCTGCAGCCACATTCCTGGGCAGAATCCACACCTAGGAGTAGTTTACCAACACAAAGATGTACTTCATGTTTTTATGTTTCCTTTTTTGGTACCCTAGATAGCAACTTCCTGCAGCAAAGTCACTAACATAGAGGTGAAGCCTCATGTAGCCCCAGCTTGGCTCCTCCACGCCCACTGAGTTGTGGGGTTATTGTCCACAGCAATGGGGCCTTGTTCTCACTTTGTAAATAGCAACTGATTATTTTGTGAGCAAACTGGCTTGTTTATGCAATTTGATGGAATTCCCTTGGCCAACGACTAAATTAAATGTAACACAGTCCCAGGACTGGAAATTCTTGTTGGTGACAAATGATGGCACTAACAGTACAGAGAGAAGTGATGAATAAATCCTAATAGGAGTGGTACTGTTGGGTAGGAGTGTGAGCACTTGTTCCTCATCTGTTCCAATGAACAAGATGACATCAATATTATAACACTTTGGTCTGCAGAACATTTCAAGACTACAATCCACACATTTCTGCATGTCTGTGAACAAACAAATAAACAGCCTCTACTTCTAATGGAAAAAAGAATATTTCTAAAGATTATACTAGGGTATGTCTGCTAGATAGGAAGCAAACTCTCAGAAGTTACACATCAGGGTGGCAGAGAAAAGCTTCTGGTTATCAGAAATAAGAACTGCACTCGTGAGTGAGTGGCTAAGTTACTTTGGGCTCCATCAGATTTCTTTTTTTTTTTTTTTTTTTTTTTTTTTTTTTTTTT
>NW_022196899.1:1349354-1364289 GCF_008632895.1 Mastomys coucha
CACCCCCTCCTGCTTACTGGCCCTGGCATTCCCCTACATTGGGGCATAGAACCTTCACAGGGCCAAGGTCATCTCCTCCCATTGATGGCCAACTTGGCCATCCTCTACTATACACATGCTGCTGGAGCCATAAGTCCCACCATGTGTATTCTTTGGTTGGAGTTTTAGTCCCTGGGAACTCTGAGAATACTAGTTAGTTCATATTGTTGTTCCTTTTATGGGGCTGCAAACCTTAGATCCTTTCTCTAGCTCCTTCATTGGAGACCCTGTACTCAGTACAATGGATGGCTGTGAACCTCTAATTCTGTATTTGTCGGGTAGTGTCAGAGCCTCTCAGGAGACAGCTATTTCAGACTCCTGTCATCCAGCACTTGCTGGCATCCACAATAGTGTCTAGATTTGATGACTGAATATGGGAAGGATTCCCAGGGGAAGCAGTCTCTGGATTGTCCTTCCTTTAGTCTCTGCTCCATAGTTAGCCTCTACAACTCCTTTCATGGGTATTTTGTTCCCCCTTTTTAGAAGGAACTAAGTATCCTCACTTTGGTCTTCCTTCTTCTTGAGTTTCTTATGGTTTGTGGTTTGTCCTTTGTGTATTCCAATCTTCTAGGCTAATATCTACTTATCAGAGAATGCATACCATGTGTGTTCTTTTGTGATTGGGTTACCTCACTCAGGATGATATTCTCTATCCATTTCCCCAAGAATTTCATAAATTCATTGTTTTTAATAGCTGAGTAGTACTCCATTGTGCAGATGTACCACCTTTTCTGTATCCATTCCTCCATCAGATTTTTACCTTTAATCTTGGTCCATCTAGGAAGGTTTGCTGTAGTTACTTCAGAAAGAAATTAGATCTCCTGGTAGCAGAATGGAAGGTAGGAGAATATAATAGCAAAGCTGTACCTGGCCCTCAGAAATAAAACGTGTTTAGTCAGAATAACAGACATGCATATAACCAACATAGAATAGAGCAATCAGTATGATACATCAGCTGCAAAAGCGGTGAGTAACCAGTTAGGAGATTGTCTGTTAGCTCTGATAACAGAGTGGAATAATGGATATGTAGGAAACTGATGTACACTCTTCCAACTGATATGCATGTTTCATGTCCAGTTTGTGAGACAAGGTCATTTTCAGCCCCATGGGCAGGAGCCCTTTACTCAGATACATATTTTTAGGCAAGTCTTTTATCAGAGATTTTAAGACTTTAGTCTAAGTTTTTCCCTGATGACTAGAGGACACAAATTCTATTGTAGATCACTATTGGAGTATGCGGTGCTCATGGGTCAAGTAAGTGAAGATTTCAGGCAGGTACTGGAGATTGGATGGTTATTTCCAAACCCCCCATGTGTACCATTCAAATAACCATAGAATGTCTTCCATGTTCATTGCTGCTCTATGCACAATAGTCAAGAAAAGAAATAACCTAGATGAGATCAATTGATCAATGTGTTATAAAAATGTAACACATTTATACAGTGGAATATTATTCAGTTATTACAAAAAGATAAAATTATAAAGCTCATGAGTAATTAGATTGAACTAGAAACAGTCATCTTTAGTGAGGTGTTACATATAATTACTTCTAGTCTTTTATTTGTAGATGTTAGTTCTTTATATATGAGTAGCTCATTTGGAATATCCATAAAGGTTAGGAAAATATCAAGTATAAATGGAACAAGAAAAGGAAATAGTGTGTGGTGAACAATATATGATGCTATAGGAATTTTACAGAGAAATGAAGGCTCTTATGATTGCAAGGTTTTCTTAGCTCCCTAGTGTTATAAATGACAAAAAAAAAAAAAGAGCCACCATAATCCCTTTTTTCACCTTCTTTAAAACAGTTCATATTCTATGTAATTCTATATGTAAAAAGATTGATAATAGCTGAATGGAATACAGACACAGCACAGGTTAGTCAATGGCCTTCATGGAGGAGTTTATTGATAGTTGCTCTTTGACATTTAGAAGACATTTTAATCTTGATTCTATGCCAAGTAAGACAGCAGACATACAAGAATAACATGACAGAAGCACTTCTTGATCACATTTCAGTGGAACATAGCTAATAAACATGTTATTAAATTCAGAGACAAGATAATTTAGACAGTGAAACAAGTTGATGGTAGTAACACAGGATGATCTTAGAGAGTTATCAGGGGTTTTTCATGAACTAAGAGTTACAAAGACAATGTTATAGGAGCTCTTTTTTACATAGGACTAGAATTTAAGATGAAATCTTAAAAATAAAGAGTTGGCCATGAAAATTGCCAAGAAATTGGATTAAAGGTAGAGAAAACAGGAATCACAAAGAGCAATACTGTCAAGGATCTAGGTTCTTCTGAAGACTGAAATAAAGCCCCTGCACTGAGAGTACAAAACCAAAAATTTGCTGATAACTAAAAATGGAAAGATAAATCTCAAGGCTGTGTTGAAAATGGCATATTGAATAAAGAAGTTTCATTGCAGGAAGGCAATATTCTTCCACACATTTTTTTTTTATCTAAATATGTCACATCAAGTTTAGCTACATTCATCTGTATGCAAAAGAAAATAATTTGGTGATTTTGTAAAATCAAAAAAATGGTCATTATTGTCTAATTGTTTTGCTAAAAATAGTCAATCTAATCACCGTTAATTTTGTTCTTAAGTACATTGATATCTCTGAATGTAAATATATATCCATATTTATAACAAAATATTTCTATGTAATAAAGAGAAAGTTATTTCTACATTTATTTATTTATTTATCTATCTATCTATCTATCTATCTATCTATCTATCTATCTATCTATCTATCTATCTATTTTAAACTCCAGATTTCATTCTCCTCTCGGTCTACCCTCTGACTGTTCTGTATCCCTTACCTCCTGCCTGCACTCTGTCTCCACGAGGATGTTCCCACCCTCTACCCCTATCCAACCAGACCTCTAAACTTACTGGGGCCTCCAGTCTCTTGACGGTTAGGTGCATCTTCTCTGACTGAACCCAAACCCAGGCCCAAAGTCCTCTCCTGTATAAATGTTGGGGGCCTCATATCAGTTGGTGTATGTTGCCTGTTTGGTGGTCCAATGTTTGAGAGATCTCAGGGGTCCAAATTAATTGAGACTGTTGGTCTTCCTACAGAATCACCCTTCTCCTCAACTTCTTTCACCCTTTCCCTAATTCAACCACAGAGGTCAGCTGCTTCTATTCATTTGTTGGGTGCAAATACCTGCATCTGAGTCTTTCAGCTGTTTGTTGGGTCTTTCTGAGGGCAGTCATGATAGGTCCCATTTGTGAGCACTCCATAGCCTCAGTAATAGTGTCAGGCCTTGGGACCTTGAGCTGGATCCCACTTTGGGCCTGTCACTGGACCTTCTTTTCTTTAGGTTGCTCTCCATTTCCATCCCTGCTATTCTTCCAGGCAAGAACAATTATGGGTGAATGTTTTGATTGTGGGATGGCAACCCTCACTTGATGCCCTGCCTTTCCACTGGAGGTAGGCTCTACAAGTTCCCTCTCCCCAATGTACAGCATTTCTTCTAAGGTTCCTCTCTTTGAGTCCTGAGATTCTCGCACCTCCCAGGTCTCTGTTACATTCTGGAATATCCTCCCAATCTCTTACCTCCCAAGGTTACATGTTTCCATTCTTTCTGCTGACCATTTCTCCTTTCAAACTCATACCTTCCTATGAAGTATCCTTTGCAACAGTCATGGTAATTTACTGCTTTTCAAATCTCCAGTTAACTAGTAGCCACATAATAGCAGATATGATAGAAAATTTCAAGGAAAATGATAAGTTCTTTGCCTGGCTTAACTAGGAAAACAGAGTAGAGCTACATAATTTCCATTTGTCAAGTATTAATGATTACTACCATGAGCCAACTTTGTATTAGACATTATGAAATCAAACATGAGTTCTGGAAGGAATGGAATGTATTCCTCCAGTGTTCTGTACTTCCACACAGTTGTGTCTTTTTGAGTTGACAAAGCAAAAAATATCAACTCTCGCCGGGCGGTGGTGGCGCACGCCTTTAATCCCAGCACTTGGGAGGCAGAGGCAGGCGGATTTCTGAGTTCGAGGCCAGCCTGGTCTACAGAGTGAGTTCCAGGACAGCCAGGGCTATACAGAGAAACCCTGTCTCGAAAACAAACAAAAAAAAAAAAAATATCAACTCTCAGACTCAAAAGCAATGTTAATAGGCAGATTCTCTTTCTGTTCTACTCTTACCTCCCTCTCTGTAAGCAAGATACTATAAAATTTTAACTTTGTGGATACTGTATATAAATTGAATAAAAATGAGTATATATTTACATTGGCAATTTAAGTGCTGAGAATAAGCAACTATTGACTTCTCAGACATAAATACAGCATCCCTATCATCCTCTACAGGACTCATCATATATCATAGAAGCGGTTATAAAAAGAATACTAAATACTTTCAGCAAAGTGGCTAGATACAAAGTTAACTCAAATGAATCAGTAGTCCTCCTTATACAAATAATAAACAAGCTAAGAAAGAAGTTAGGAAAACAACACCCTTCAAAATAGCTGCAAATAATGTAAAATATCTTCCTGTAACTCTAACCAAGCAAGTGAAAGACCTGTATGAAAAGAACTTCAAATCCCTACAAAAGATATCTGAAGATGTAAAGATCTCCCATGTGCATGGATCAGTAAGATTAACAGCAAAAATAGCCATCTTACCAAAAGCAATCTACAGATTTAATGCAATTCCCATCAAAACTCCAACATAATTCTTTACAGACTTTGAAATAATAAATCACAAATTCATATGAAAAAAAAAACAAACCCAGGATAGTCTGTACAATAAGACAACTTCAAGAGGTATCTCTATTCCTCACTTCAAGCTGTACTACAGGGCAACAGTAATTAAAAACTGCATTATTTTGGTATAGAAACAAATAGATTAAACACTGGGATCAAAATGCAGATACAGAAATAAAACCTCATACCTATAGATACTTGATTTTTGACAAAGAAGCCAAAGCATACAATGCAAAGAGGAGAGCATTTTTTAACAAATGGTGCTAGTCTAATTGGATGTTTGCATGCCGAAGAATACAAAAAAGTTGATAGACATTGCAAACATAAGCTTGCAGAAACTGAGGTTATCTGCGTAGATCTGCAAAAATATTGTGCCTGTAAACATTTTGCCAGAGAGAATAGTGCTTCATGATAACCTACCCTTCCATTAGTATGTATAGTGATTTATGGTTGCTAGCAGAAAAGAGACATGTTTTTCTCAATGATGCAGCCATTGATAAATTACCCATTCTCATTTATATAACTCATCACCAAAACTAATTCAACAGACTCTAATAAAAATTATTGCTCATCAAAAAAGGAGTAAAAACAAAGGGAGGAAGAAAGAATGGAAACAAAAAGAGAAGGAATGAGGAGTAAAGGAAGGGAGAGAGGGAGGGAGGGAGAAAGGATTGTAAGAAGAGAGTGAGAGGGAGGAAAGAAGGGAAAGAGAAAGAGGGAGTGAGGGAAGAAGGAAGGAAAGAAGGAAGGAAGGAATAACAGAGACATGGGGAAACCACAATTAAAAGCTATTGGAAAGTGATAGCCTATGCTAGGTCATGATGACAGCCAAGAGCAAGTGCCATACCCTAAAGATATTCAGAGCATCAAGTTATCAGAAGTCTGAGATGAACTGAATGAAAGGGATGAAAAAGGAGAGATGCTAGGAACAAACACCGGTATGGCAATGTATCACTTGTAAAACTTCCCATATTTATTTTATTTCATTCTTATACCGAAGGGGAAAATGGCAACTCTCCTGACTTGTTTTACAAAAAAAGCAAAGAAAGATACATAGAGATCAAACAATCTAAGGAGGACTTAAAAGCTGTTAATGTTTGGGGCTTGTATTTGCACTAAAAAAAGGCTTTCTTCTCGTTCAGGACACTTCTGATAGAAAATCTATTAATCTGACCTTTTATGAGTAGCTTGGCCCTGAAATGGCCCTTGCATACAAACTGAGAACTAATCTACTTCAATTCGAGTATCTCTGGGAAATGAGCCCAGTTGATTTGGCAAAAACTTCAAAGTAAAATAAGGCAAGGCCATAAACTACACAGTACTTAAAAATGGAGGGTTGAGGTGAAAGATAAAAAGGAAAAAAGAAACGCAGAGAAATAGGCCACCACACAATGATCTCTAGGAATTTCAGTCTATGAAGGTCATGTCACCAGAAGTTTTGGAATTACGACAAAAGCTCCTCTCTAAGGTATCAAGTTCAAGGCACCTTAGGTGTATAAGATGCTAAGTTCATTTTAAAGAACAACAACTATCCGAGGTATCTTTCATAGACACCTTTGAAGCAGAGATGACATGAGCATAAGCTAATGCAGGTTGCACTACTTTGGTGCAGTATCTCTCTGTCTAGTTGAACATGCATTCATAGTGCTCCCACACTGCTTGAAGTAGAAAGATGGAAGAAACAAATGCTATGATCAAACAGGAAAGAAGATAGATACTTAGATGATTTCAACTTTTTTTCTAGATTTTTTTTCTTTTTTATGTATCTTTTTTCTTTTCACTTAATCACTTCCAAACCAAGGAAAAAATACCCAGTCTCAGAAATGAGGTTTGCCAATGTAAGGTTCCCAAGTTGGTTCGCTTGTTGTAGCATGCAAACACTATTATCTTGATTTTTTTATTCTCTTGTTTTTTTTTCCACAATGATACCAAACATATATAGGTTTTAAATAAATGAATTACTGTATTTTCTGAGTTCTATATTTAAAATTACACTATATAGTATTTTATAATTCAACTTTAAATCCCAGAGATTTCTTTACAGTACATCATCAAACTCTAACACAACTATGTCCTGTAATGCTGACTCTGGGAATTCTCTAACAAATAGAAGACAACTCAAAGAAATAACATGCCCGAGAAGCCAACTCCAACCAGCCGGCCAAACTCTGTCCCTTGTGTACAATACAGCAATAGGTCTCAGCAAGATCACTAATACACTTGGGCATGTAAAGGGTTCAACTTAAATGAAGTCTTAACTGAAAAGGCCTGAACAGAGGCTAGGACTAGAAATAGAATTGTTTGCCTCTTTAATGGAATGCTGGGAGCTGTCCCAGGTGCTGCCTCAGAGAAAACCTCCATCACCACTTCTGAGATGAATCTGACCACTGAGTTCAGCTGCATTAATCCTTAACAACCACCAATATCCATACTGTAGCAAGGCTTATCGCAAATCTCTAATACCTCCAAATATTCTGTAATTATCTGTATATACACATCTTAAGCTATCTGCCCTTAAATGCCTTGTGATAACATGATCGTTGCATTTTTTCATGTCAGGAGCAAACTTAGGAAAAATCAGCCAATGGCTCGTGACTAACAGAGACCTTGCTCTGTGATAAGTGTCCTTAATCTTTGCTTTGGCTTTTAACTACCTTAATACCCACCCCCATAAAACAAGAGTTCCGGGATGATCCTCAATATGGTACCAGTCAAGTACTTTTAATATTCCAGGAACTGCCTCTCTTATCATAGAGTTTTAAAAATTAAGCCATAGATGAGATTTCCATTCCATTTTCTAGTATCACCTTTGAGTCTGCTTTACAATGCCATGATACATTTGTGGTAAAGGCATTTATCCTTTTTGGTTATAAATGGAATAATTTTCCTAATTGTTGAGAGTACAATGTAGGTATATTATAGCTACTGTCTTTATGTTAATTTTCATGATGCAACTTTAGTGTAAGTGTCTTATTAAGTCTTAAGGGTTTTTAGTAGATTCAATCAGGTTCATTAAGTATAGAATTGTTTCGTCTGCAAATAGAGAGTTTGGTATTTTTCTTTCCTATTTTTATGATTTATATTTTTGCTTGGAAAGAGAGCCAAGCTAATTGTCCATCAAGAGATCAATAAATGAAAAAAAATGTGAGATATACAAATGTATATACACATATATACATATATATATGTATATGTATATATACACCATTTGACTCTAAAGCAAGCTAAAATCATCATAAAATTTGAAGAAAAATGAATGGACATTAACTATATAATATAAGCAAGACTACCCAAGCTTCAAAAGGAAGCCTACACATATTTTTCTTCATCTGTGGATCTCATAATGTACACATGCATATCTATAAATAGCTGTAATAGTGAATATGGTATAATGTTTACACATGAGACAACTTGTTGTGTTCTTCCCTGGGAAAGACCACCTTTCTAAATCTCAAGTTTCCTTAGTTGCCTATGGTACTTTGTGTACAGTTGAGGCCTCATTGACTATTCCTGTCTACCTGGGCATTTGCAGTATCAAACCCTCATATAAGTAGCATTATACTGCCAGTCTAGCTTATATTTCAGAATATATATGTCTGTACATACATATGTACATATAATAAAATTAGTTGAACAAAAAGAGACTATGAATTTTTAAGTGAGTGAGAAATGGTATATAGTAAGGTTTAGAAGAAGGAAAGGGAAAAGGTGAATAAATGTCTTAAATATATTACAACTTCAAAAAGTAATAAAGAAAAAACAATTTTCAAAACTAATAAAAGGTAATGTTTGTTGGTGAAGAAAAAGAATACAGGCAAATGAGTTCAGAAGGAAGTTATAAAAATAATTATTTTTCTAGATTCAACTGTGCCATAGAGTTTTCTGTTTTGTGATAAGTAAATACACAAGTGGTAGTTAAAATATAAAACCCTCAGAAGGTTTTGTAGCATAGTGCCTATTCAAACAGTCTAGAAGTTCACTGTGGATTACCGTAGTTAGGACTTATCAAGTATTTGTTCTTGGCCTTCTGGATCTGTGGAGAATTTTATTTATAAGTTAATTACAATAAGATGAGTTTTATCTAAAAGTTAACGAGAATTAAAAATATAAAGAGAGTTGGGGTTGGGTTTTCAAATACTTTATTTAAATATAGATATCTGGTCCCAGAGCCCACATCCCTAAGTAATATACCACACTGCCTTTTAAACATATTTGATTAGTGCATTTCATGTATAATCTTGAATAAGTACTTTTTATCTCATTATGCATAATCTATTTTATTTTCATTTATGTGTGTGTATCTGTGTGTATATGTGTGTGTATTTGTGTGTGTATATGTGTGTGTATATGTGTGTGTATTTGTGTGTGTGTGTGTGTGTGTGTGTGTGTTGTAGTGCTTGTCAGAACAGGTGCCTGTGGAAGACCAATGAGTGAGGTTGTCAGATTTTTTTGGATTTAGAGTTGTAAGTGGCTCTGAGTCACCAGGCCTGAGTGTTGTAAAGTAAACATAGGTGTTTGAAAGGAGCAGTACGAACTTATATCCTTCCTCTTTTCAGGTCCTACTTTGACATTTTAAAATGATATCTGCATGTTTTATTGCTTTTTGAATTAACATAGAAAGTACAATAGTTTGAATAACTTTGCAAATGACCGTAAACTGAAATTAGCTGTAAATAAAGAAATTGGTATAATACATTAACCAAGGCCAAACAGTGAAACACTCTTCATGTATTTAATAAACATAGTTTATGCACTATAAACTAGTTTGCACATAGTAAAGCCAATTTGTAAAATCAAAAAGATAAGTAAAACCATAGAAGAAGATTACCTACATACTCTGAGTGTGTTAATTTTATTTTACATTTTACATTCTCTTTAATTACTTCAAAAATAAATAAGGAACGTCCATGTTTTTAAAATAAAATTCAAACAGAGCATGAATCTAGTAGGCTTCACTCAGAGGACTGAGGGCCTGTCCTGATGTTCCCCATTGCTCTTATTCTTAAACGTCTTCAATCACTGCCATTGCTGTCCTCAGATTTCGCAACACTTTACAGGCAGCTGAATGAAAAGCCAGAAGCTTCATATCAAACTGCAGCTATTTCAGCTATAAAAGCAACTAGAAAAGGTGCTCTCCCCTGAGACAGAAATGCATTCGCTCTATCATGAACCTATGATGCCCTCAGGTTGTGGCAAGAGAAGAGTTGAGCATTTGAAGCCAGATAATGCTCTTTTTTAATCAAAGGGCATCGTTGTTATTCCATATGGCCTGTGGCACAATTTATTTAAGACAATATGCCACATCAGAAAAGTTAAACCACAAAATAACAATGCAGGAATAACATCCTTCCAATAAATAATACAGGAACTAACATTGGCCCCAGTATCTTCATGACATGGGACTTCAGTACACATATTTCTTATGCAGTTTTATTCATGACTTCGTTTCTATGCTTTGCACTCCACTGCTCTGTTGTATCAGTCTTCCAATAAAACGATACATCATGCCAAATGAAATATATCCTTAGTCCCTTCACTGGATGGTAAAGGAGCAGTTTGGCTTAGAAGAATGAGCATTGAGCCAGAAATCTGAGTTTGATTGCCAGCCCTACCACGCTTTGGCACCAGATGCTTGGTGAGTTGGACTTCCTCTTACAAATTCAGTTCTCACCAGTAGGACACCTCTGTCTGCCACTAGATTTCTTATTGAACACACAAGCTAGGGCTTAAGGGAGAGCAGTTGGGAGGGTTTGGTAGCTTCAGATTGCTTTTGTTTGCAGTGAGATGCTTGGCACTTTTTAGATAAATAAGGAGAGTGGGACTTTTTTCCTTTTTAAATTTAAATACTCTAGGTTTCCATGAATTTATTTACCAGTGATTTAGTTCATTGCTGGTATTTCTTCATTATTTCTTGTTATCTAAACTATTATATGTATTTGAAAATTATGAACCACCCTACTGTTTCTTAGACTTGTTAAAGTTTATATACCAGATAGTTAAGCAATAGATACCAGATAGTTAAGCTTAAGGATATAAGTCATAGCTAAGCTTGAGTTGTGAATTCATTTTTCTCTAGTGAATTATAGCTATAGTCTTAAATACCGACTTTTAGGATCAAAAGAGAAAATTAAGGTAAAATTGAGAAAAGGATATTAGCTAACATCTGTGGAGTAATTCCTCAAACTGTGGCCTATCTAATTGATTTTGAATGCAAATCTAATCATTTACAAAATCATTATGTAACCTGTTCCATTTGACCAATAATGCTTTCTTTAAATAATTTAGACCGTGCAGTTTTGTGTAATCTTTTAGACCCGTGCCTGTACCCTTATATTGATATTATCTAAGTCACAATATATCTTCAACATATATTTGGCTTTATTGTAGTAAAAAAAAATGTGAGATTATTTTTTAATGTCTTGGAGAGTTAGCCTCTCGACATATTTTTCTATAAAATGAGAGAGAGACAAAAGCACTCAGAACATATTCAGACTGCTAGAGACTACTATTTTCTAACAACACAAGCACCCCATGTCACATGCTAGTTGTAAATTAATGTCTACAGTGTTGCAGAAATCAACCTCCCATATCACAGCGCTCCTCCCTGAATGAGGCGAGAGTCAGCTAGTAAATACATGTGGGAAACCTCAGATTCGCCTCCCTGGGAGTTCACATGTATTTTTAACTGCCTTCAATTGTTAATGTATTCCTCAAATGAGATGCATCACCTTGAAGAATGACTTTTTTGTCCTCTGGGAATAGGCCAAACAAGTATTTCGTTCACTATGATAATCAGTTCTACCTTCATATAAACCAAAATTTAATAGGCACCAGTGATTAAGTTTTGAGTCAATGAGTCATCACTGTCTACTGTGAAAATAATCAGAAAAATACAAATTATAATGAATTTGGCTTCAGGAAGCCATGCTAGGCATAATGGAACCATAACTACTTCAGGAAATGGCAAAAAAAAAAAATGTTTTTCCTTCTCATTATAGATTTTTTTGAGTCACCAATTTTCAGTGATAAGAAAGATTTTCTTTAACTTATGCTTTAAGTTATCTTAGGTCATTTGTTCTGACCACTTATACTGTACAGTTGAAAGAAAAAAAGCAAGAACCGTTTACCATAGGCTACTTGCTTAAATCCTTTAAAAATGCTTAAAACTATATAGAGCTCTTCAAGGATATACATAAATTTAATCTCAGCCAAACCTTCAACTGTCAAAATCATCTATGGTTTTTCTCCAACTTAAACTTTGCATTGGAATAAAAAAAGAATTGTACATGACATTATAGAAAATAACAAATCATTCCTTAAATCGGCAGCTGAGGCTGTGGACAGTAAATGACCCAGTGGTTCCACTTTCTTGGAACTGAGTAGTGGGAGAAAATGAAGAAAGATACCACTGACAGGGCAGGGATGATGGGAACAGGCTCACATTATGAATGATATGCTAAGTGATTGGCTCTGATGGAACCATGGGATTGCTGCTGCCTTGTGTAGAAGATGATTCTCATTCTTATTGTTCACCTCCTAAGACTGCAGCATATTGAAAGGAGGAAGGAAAAGAGAAGCCATGAACACATGCGTTCCCTGTATATATGGAGAGTTTGAAATACTCTGAGTGCTTGCCCAGATATACAGAGTGAAATGGGGGAAAACCTGATGCAAAACCCACATATCTTGCAAGCAAGGTTTATTAGTTTTAATATTCATATGTTTTCTACACTCATTACTATATTTTATATGATAACATTAAAGATCTGCATATCCCTAACTGCAAAATAAGTGAAATAATGATTCAATTCTACATAATAATATATTGAAGGCAATAACAAAGACGTGCTTCAGGTTGTTTTGATGTGCTTAGAGATGCATTTTGTATTTTTCTGACTTCAAAGCAGAAGAGAATGTTTGATTCATTTGGTTGGACTGATGTGTATGTGTGTGTGTGTGTGTGTGTGTGTGTGTGTGTGTGTGTGATGGGAGTATTGTCTTTGTTAACAGGGAGGTGTTTGATTAATTTGGTTGGACTATTGGCAGGGGATATTGTCTGTGTGAAGGGAGGAAGATGGACCAACTGTCAGAGGAAATTTTTGTTGTGTTATGCAATATACTAGAAACATTTCAAAAAATTTAGCACTATGAAGATGTCAAAAGTTTCTTTAAATTTATTTTATTCCTATGTAACTGTAGTTATCTCAGAGCTTATTCAGATAGTAATTCTTTTGTGAACAAATTCTTTAATTTATAACATGACTAATACTAAATCCTATGTTACTGTGAATTTCTGGATCTAAGCATCACGGGCAGCAATTCACTTTAATTTTACAAATTTTAAATTGAAATCATGAATATGCCCACCTAAGATTAGTTTTAAAAGAAAAAATATAAGAAATATCAATAATATGTTACAAAAGTGAAGCAAATCAAGGCATAATTTTATAGGCTTAGCCATCAGTGTTTACAATTGAATACATATAGATGAATAGCTATGCTGATTGAAGAATAAAGTATTTGATATGTACATAACCAACTCATCTATCAAGTTTTAGGTCATAAGCAATATATTTTTAATCAAGTGTTTTAGCAATTACCCTAAGAACGATGTGAATATGTAAAGAATAAACATATAAACCTAAATTTAGGTTACAAATTCTGCTTGAAAAATTTTCAGGGAAGGCCAACCGGATGAAATTGAGAAAAAATGGCTAAGTTAATGAGTAATAAGTAGAGTGCTATAATTACTGTGCTTTCTGAATTGAAGATAAAGTTATACACTTGTTAGTATTAGAGAACTGAACAAATTTCATTTTCTAGGGGAGAGCCCAGCAGGCATTTTCTGTGAATTCCCCAATACCACTCAGCTCACCCCCTGAGGGGAAAAGCCATGTGCATTCAAATCAAATGTTTTTCTATCAAGTTCTCAACTAATGGCTTTCCTAGGAGACCCAGACCTGTCAGTCACCTACTGCCTATTTAGACATGTTAAAACAGAATGTGTTGTTTATTTGTATTTCATTGAAGTGAATCTGTTTTCTCATATTGAATTTGTATCCAAATCCCAGCTTGTCAATACTGCTTAGCTTAAGGCTTCTGTTTGTTTTGTTTTTGTCTGCATGCAATCCAGGAAAATGAGACTGTTCATGTCTGTTTTGCCCCTCTGTAAGTTTATGCACAGGGTAACAATCATTTAAGTCACTAGTCGCAAATTTCAGGTCCTATAACACACATTTTAACTAAAATACATTTTGTCCAATTCATGATCTATTAACACGGTACTGCCAAAGCTCAAGTTTGCATTTTAAATTAAAAAGGAATATGATGTCTACCTTTCAAAAAATGTGAGTGTCCTTTCAAATTTAATAATTTTTCTAGGTGATTTTATTGCTGTAGGAAAACATAGTGAAACAAAATAATAAATTTTACCAGGATTCTGTGACCTTTCTTTGTAGAAAATAGTGTATGCATACATATGCATGCATATGTGTGTGTTCATGTTTGTATGTATGTATGTTTATGTACACAAAGAGACATATGTCTATCCCTGTACTTACAACCTCTGAGTTAGTTTACTTGTGTTTAAGACAAAAATTACATATTAAGCTTTCCGTAAAAACACGAACTGTTATGTTTGATATGCACTTCAAAAGCCTAAAAGGCGAAAGAAAGCCCTTCCTTAATTATTGAAGAAGTGTCTGTAAAGAGAACATGAGCAAATAGCACTCATGCTTTCATCCCTAGTAACCTTTTATTGTCCTTTTCTTCAGATGGCCAAGTCAGTATATTTAATAAAGGCAGCATCAGCCATCAAAGAAGGCAGGGTTCTAATAAATGGTCCTGATTAAAGGCCCTGACAGGGTATGAACTTTGCATAAATTTTCTTATGGTGTCAGGCTCAGATACTGATTGAAAACTCATTAACATAATCACACATTTAGAGGAAATGCTGTAATGTATCAAAAACATTTCCCTTAGTGTAATAATTTTAAAGACATTAAAATGCAAATGATAATAAGGATCTCTGTGTTAGTGATATTCTAAAAGCTACGTTATTAAAAATATTTAGTACAAAGTATGGAACTGCATTCAGAAAGACACCTATATGATTTTAAAGGTTTAATTTAAATCTTGAAATTCTTCACTGGTCTTTCCCAC
>NW_022196899.1:1364299-1379299 GCF_008632895.1 Mastomys coucha
ACACACACGATTCAAGTTGCCAGCATCAGTTATTTTTTTTCCCCCAATGATTAGGATTTTTAAAGAGTAGTGAGCATTTTTGTTTTTGTGTGATTGTACTTTGAAAATGGGCAGAAGCATTTCTATATCTTTCTCCCTGCTCTTGTGGAAGTGTATAAAACAGCAAAGAATAAGGCAGGTCGCTGCAGTACTCTAGCTTAATGCTAATTCCTACCAATAGGAGAGACACTGCCCTCCCCCACACAAATAGCCATAATTATGTAAAGAATGACTGCTTCAGACTGATGACTTTCAATATGCTCTAGTCTAGCATACTGGTAGAAGAGGCCAGAAAGGTCAACTGTAATTCATAACTGCTATAAAATTGTGTAGCATCCCAGGGCTCCTGCAGGATGCTGGCATTATCATGAGTCTTCTGCTGGTTTGTATATGTAAATGTGTGATAGGAAGTTCACAGCTTTTACCGTATCACACGCAGAGTATCAATCAAGCAGTGGAATACATCAGAGTATTTTCATTATGCCTAGTTATTTACTGCATCAGAAGAAATTACCCTGGCAAGCCAACACAACCTTTCCTGGGTAGCATGATATGACCAACCAGACTTCAGCTTGTGAGTCTTGTAAACATTACAGGATTAATCTCACAATCACAATCATCAATCTTTGCTAGTCCTGCCTCGGTGCAACTGTGAAGATTGCTAACCAGGTCATGTGGATTTAAATTTAACCCTGAACATCAAAAACTGGATGTCAGACCCAGGCTGTGTACTGCAGAACACCTGTGTGTTTTCAATTTGGGTGGAAGACAACATATGAAAACATACACAGAATGACTTTACAATCTTATTTAATTTGTCACTTTCATTTGGGATTTCTGCTTGGGAAATTACAAGTTTTTCGTTTGGTTTCTGATTTGTTTCTTTTGTCTTTTTTTTTTAAACTATTTAAAAATCCAGCTGTAAGTAGAGAATGAAGGAGCACTTAATACCTATACATGTAAACAAATTTCCCATATGCACCTCTGGAAACCCAGGCAGCCTTTCCAAGATGTAAACTTGGAGCCTCTTGTGAAGTTGAAGAGCAGATATAAATCCCCTTGTGGTAGGCCATCAGATGTTAAAATCCCAGGAGTCATAGAATTATCCTCGTAGCAAGATAGTGTTAAATGTCTCTTGCTGAAGTGTAAGATGACATTGGCAGTGGTCGTGGAACAATTGCTTGTTTCCCAGACTGCCAAAGGTAAAAAATAATCTCCCTTTTCTTCTGTTCCAGCAAAGGAGGCGTGGGAGATGTAGGTAAGACAGATGGGCTGCGTGAACGCTGTATCATTTTAACTTTAGAAACTGCACAGAACATAGCCTATTCTATTTAGATAATGCAAGAGATAATGTGTATTCATTTTTGGAAGTCATGTGAAAACCACGATGATGATGATGATCATTTTTCCATAGTCAAGAAACAATAAATACGTAATGAGCAGGCCACATATAGATTGCCTGGCAGTTTAATTTCAACTGTAACCTTTTTTTTATTATTTTTTTGTCCACAGCACTTTTTACTGAACGTGTAGCATTGAGTCTTTCTCCTATTCTCAATATCCTGCTCTTTCCCATCTTGGAATAAAAAAAAAAAAATTGTAACCATCAATGAATGCTTTTCCTTTTCAAACAGAAAGATTTTTAAATCAAGATTTCTGTACCCTTCTTATACAAGGAAAGTAAATATTTCTTTCATATGCTTTAATCCCTGTTGGATGGAATCAGCATTATAGGTGCTTTATTGCTAAAACTGACTACAGTCTTTAAAAACTGTGTATCATCTATTGAGAATTTCAAAAGAGCTCTTCATCTCTTTGTACACCACAATTTTAAATAATGTTCTTGCATCTATGAAGCTTAGATTTTAAAAAAAAAAGGTACTGAAGATTACAAATAACTTCTATTCAAACAAACCATATGATAATCAAAGAGGTGTTCAGTGTAAGAAGATCGTGATGACTGAGATGTGAAAACACCTTGCTCCTTTCACCCCTGCTGGGTGGTCTTGTCTTGTTTGTTTGGTTTTGGCTATGTTGTCATTTGTATCTATGGCACACTTTTTCATCAGAGACTCTCAGAGTGACATTATGTTTCTGCAGTAGATTTATGGCTCTTCTTATCCTCTTTGGAGTCATGGTTCTGAATATGGGGTTCCAGGGACAGTCCTTTACATTCTTAAAAACTGTGAAATAACATGCTTGCTTTTGGTATTTGCAGTTGATGAATGAACCAAGTAGATGCTATTCTGTAATTCTTTTGGGGGAGGGTACATTGCATAAAAGTGGTTACTTTGTATGTTTCTTATGGTGTTGTTTGAGGCAAGTCTGTATTGTATACGACTTGGCTATGATTTATACTACTGCTTAGGTTACTTGTATGGACTTCTTTGAAATGTTTCTAGATATTCTACTATGATAAGAATTTTGAGACTAAAAACTACATACTTGTGATGAAAATTGTAGGTAGCAAAAAAGATTGGGAAAGATAAAAAGAAATGGGAAAGTAGTGACACAGTCCGCTGAAATAGGAAGACAGGTTTAGTTATGTTCCTCATAGGGTATGCAGCAATAAAACTAGGGAATATAGAGTGGGGAGACAGGGGAGATTGTGACCTTCTTAGCTTCTCCCTTCCTGACCACCTCAAACACATCATTTCACTCTTACATCTGAAGTAACATGGTTTTCCTTCAGTTTATCGACAAACATTAACTGGATTCCAGTGCTGTCCTGATTATAAGACAGTGATCCAAAAAGACAGTTAAAAAAGAAATAGACTGAACTGCCCATGAGCATGAGGCCAGTATGAATGACCTCTGTGCTTGATCTCCAGTACTGAAGAAAAATGTTCCTGAATGTCAATGATAAAAGAAGAAGCATCCAATGTATAGGCCAGGCTAAAGTGACACACTGTATGCTGAGTTTACATAAAATGACGACACTCAACTTAGAGACTTGATAAAAATAATAGGGGGAGACAAGATCCGAATATAGCTCAGCCTAGCTGTTGGAACCACTTGTGATTATGCCAAAACTTAATATCAATTTAGAAAGATATGTTGCCATTTTATAAGCAATAAAATATCATCCCGACAGCTACAATTTTAATATGAACATTATGGAGATATTTTCACACATCACCTTCATTCTGAAACAGAATCACAGGAGTTGTTTTGAATTTTCCACTTGTGTGTCACCAACAGACCAAAAAAAAAAAAAAAAAAAAAAAAAAAAGATCAACAACAAAACAAAAAGGGGTGTTAACATAATGTGTTCATACAAATAAACACCTACCAGGAATTCTCTACCAGCATATTCTGATTCAGTTCTACATGGCTTCATAGTGAATATTTTTTTGATGATTATTTTCTTTATTTAAATTTCAAATTTAAATTTAAATTTCAAGTTTAAATTCCAAATTTCCAGGTCTCCCCTTCAGGGAACCCCTATCTCATCCCCCATCCCCCTGCCTCTTTGAGGGTGCTCTCCCACTCATCAATTCCCATCCACCCACACTGGCATTCACCTACACTGGGGCATTAAACACTCTCAGGCTCAAGGGCCTCTCCTCCCGCTGATGTACAAGATCATCTTCTGCCACATATTTGGCCAGCACTATGGTGCTCTCTCTATGTGTATTCTTTGGTTGGTGGTCCAGTCCCTAGGAGCTCCAGGGGAGTCTGGAGTGTTGACACTGTTGCTCCATCCATGGGGCTGCAAACTCCCTCAGCTCCTTCAGTCCCTTCTCCAACTCCTCCACTGGGGACAACTGAGCTCAGTCCAATGGTTGACTGTGAGCTTCTTCCTTTGTATTTGCCAGGCTCTGGCAGAGCCTCTCAGGTGACACCTATATCAGGCTTCTATCAGCAAGCACTTCCCAGCTTCCACAATAGGGTCCTGGTATAGTGGCTGTATATGGGATGGATCCCCAGGTGAGGCAGTCTCTGTATGGACTTCCTTCAGTCTCTGTTTCACACTTTGTCTCCATATTTCTCCTGTGTATATTTTGTTCATGCTTATAAAAAGCACTGAAGCATACACATTTTAATCTTCCTTCTTCATAGACTTCATATGGTCTGTGAATTGAATCTGTGATATTCTGAAATTTTGGGCTGATATTCACTTATCAGTGAGTATATACTGTGTTTGTCCCTTTGTGATTGAGTCACCTCACTCAGGATGATATTCTCAAGTTCCATTCATTTGCCTGCAAAGTTCATAAAGTCAATGTTTTTGTTTGTTTGTTTAGATACATTCTGTATTTACATTGCAAATTTTATCCCCTTTCTTAATTACTCCTCCAAAAGCTCCTTATCCCATCCCTCCTACCCCTGCTCACTAACCCACCCACTCCCTTTTCCCTGTCCTGGAATTCAGCTACACTGGGGCATTAAGCTTTCACGAGACCAAGGGCTTCTCTTATCATTGATGTCTCACAAGGTCATCCTCTGCTACATATACAATGGAGCAATGAATCTCACTATGTGTACTCTTTGGTTGGTGGTTTAGTCCCCGGGAGCTCCAGGGGTACATTTGGTCCATATTGTTGTTCCTCTTATGGGGCTGCAAACTCCTTCAGCTCCTTGGGTCCTTTCTCTAGCTCTTCCATTGGGGACAATGTGCTCAGTCCAATGGATGGCTGTGAGCACCCACTTCTGAATTTGTCAAGCACTGGCACAGCCTCTCAGGTGACAGCTATATCAGGCTCCTGTCAGCAAGCACTTGTTGGCATTCACAATAGTGTGTGGGTTTGGTGACTGTATATGGGATGGATCCCCAGGTGGTACATTCACTGGATGACTTATCCTTCAGTCTCTGCTGCAATGGGTATTTTGTCCCATGGGTATTTTGATCCCCCTTCTAAGAAGGGCCGAAGTATCCACCCTGTGGTCTTACTTCTTCTTGAGCTTCATGCGGTCTGTGAATTATACCTTGGGTATTCCAAACTTCTGGGCTAATATCCAATTATCAGTGAGTGTATACCATGTGTGCTCTTTTGTGATTGGGTTATATCACTCAGTATGATATTTTCTAATTCCATCCATTTGCCTAAGAGCTTCATGAAGTCACTGTTTTTAATGGCTGAGTAGTAAGTACTTCATTGTGTAAATGTATCACATTTTCTATATCCATTCATCTGTTGAGATACATCTGGGTTGCTTCAAGCTTATGGCTATTATAAATATTGCTGCTATAAACATTGTAGAGTATGTGTTCTTATTACATGTTGGAGTATTTTCTGGGTATATGCCCATGTGTGGTATAGCTGGGTCCTCAAGTAGTACTATGCCCAATTTTCTAAGGATCTGCCAGATTGATTTCCAGAGGGGTAGTACCAGTTTACAATCTTACCAGCAATGGAGGAGTGTTCCTCTTTCTCCACATCCTTGCCACCATCTGCTGTCAACTGAGTTTTTGATCTTAGCCATTCTGACTGGTGTGAGGTGGAATCTTAGTGTCGTTTTGTTTTGTGTTTTCCTGATGACTAAGGATGTTAAACATTTCTTTAGGTTTTTCTCAGCTATTTGAGTTTCCTCAGTTGTGAATTCTCTGTTTAACTCTGTTCCCCCCCTTTTTTTAAAAAATAGGGTTATTGGTTCTCTGGAGTCTACCTTCTTGAGTTGTTTGTATATACTGGATATTATCCATCTATAGGTTGTGAGATTGGGAAAGATCTTTTCCCGATTTGTTGGTTGCCATTTTGTCCTATTGACAGTGTTCTTTATCTTACAGAAACGTTGCAATTTTATGAGGTCCCATTTGTTGATTCTTGATCTTAGAGCATAAGCCATTGTTGTTATGTTCAGGAACTTTCCCCCTGTCCCCAAGTGTTCGATTGTCATCTGGAATAACAAAAAACCCAGTATAGTGAAAACTATTCACAACAATAAAAGAACTTCTGGGGGAAATCAGCATCCAGGACCTCAAGGTGTACTACAGAGCAATAGTGATAAAAAAAATTCATGGTATTGGTATAGTGACAGGCAGGTAGATCAATGGAATAGGATTGAAGACCCAGGAATGAACCCACACACCTACAGTCACTTGATCTTTTACAAGGGAGCTAAAACCATCCAGTGGAA
Source organism: Mastomys coucha (assembly GCF_008632895.1). Lineage (NCBI taxonomy): Eukaryota > Metazoa > Chordata > Mammalia > Rodentia > Muridae > Mastomys > Mastomys coucha. The sequence continues at coordinate 1,370,420 of NW_022196899.1, forward strand.
AGAAGACAGTATTTTCAACAAATGGTGCTGGTTCAACAGGTGGTCAACATGTAGAAGAATGCAAATTGATCAAGAGTGACTATTAAGCAAATGCCCAAGTAAGACATTTTTCTACATAGAAAAACCTGTTGTATACTTCATCCCTGGTCTATCTTTAGTAATTCATCAGGCATTTCAGGATGTTTCTACCAATTACAGATAAGTTGTAGCATTAATACAACTCCTGAATACATTATAAATGAAAACTGTCTCATTCTACCAGATCAATAATCTTTATACCTTAAGGGCAACAGATTAAGAAAACATTGAAAGTAAATAGTAAAAAAGTCTATCATCTTATCTTTGTTATTATATTTGTGTTTGATTATATAAAACAATGCCATATTTGAATAAACTAATGCAATTGGGACAGCAGGTTGATTTTTCTCATTTTCAAATTATTTTTTTATTTATTAGTTTTTTTTACACTCCAGGTGTTATTCCCCCTCCTCTCCACCCTCTGATTGTTCCACATCTCATACCTCCTCCCCAACCCCTATCTCCATGAGGATGTCCCCATCCCTTACCCTCAACTCTACCTGGCCTTTAAACTCACTGGGGCCTCCAGTCTCTTGAGGGTTAGGTGCATCTTCTCTGACTGAACCATGACCAACCAGTCCTCTGCTGTGCCATTCTGATTGGTGTAAGGTGGAATCTCGGGGTAATTTTGAGTTGCATTTCTCTGATCACTAAGGGCTTTGTCCATTTCTGTAGCTACTTCTCATCCATTCAAGATTTCTCTGTTGTGAATTCAGCTTCATCCCAGAGTTAAACTTGTATCCTAGGATGTGAGTTTGGTTTGATATACAAAAATCCATTAACTAAATCCACTGTACAAACAAACTCAAAGGAAAAAAAAATCACATGATCATATCCTTAGATGAAGAAAAATCATTTGACAATATATAACCCATCTTCATGTTAAAAGTGTTAGAGAGATCAGGAGGAATTCAAGGCTCATACCTAAATGTAACAAAAGCAATTTCCTGAAAACCAACAGCCAATATCAAAGTAAATGGAGCCATACTTGAAGCAATCCCACTGAAACTGGGGACAAAACAATGATGCCCACTCTCCCCATGTCTATTCAGTATAGTAAATCAAAGTGCTAGCCAGAATAATAAGACAACAGCAAGGCATCAAGGGGATACAAATTGGCAAAGGAAAATAGAGGTATCACTATATGGAGATGAGATGATAGTATACTTAAGCGACTCTAAAATTCTACCAGAGAACTTCTACAGCTGATAAACAACTTCAGCAAAGTGGCTGGATATAAAATTAACTAAAATAAATAAGTAGCCTTCCTTTGTACAAATGATAAACAAGCTGAGAAAGAAATTAGGGAAACAGCTCCCTTCACAATAGCCACACATAATATAAAATATCTTGGGGTAACTCTGACTGAACAAGTAAAAGACCTGTATGACAATAATTGCATGTCTCTCAAGAAAGAAACTGAAGAAGATCTCAGAAAATGGAGAGATCTCCCATGCTCGTGGATTGGCAAAATTAATCTAATAAAAATGGCCATCCTACAAAAGGCAATCTACAGATTCAATGTAATCTCTATCAAAATCCCAACACAATTTTTCAAACACATGGAAAAAGCAATTCTCAAATTCATCTGGAAAGGCTAAAAACCCAGACTAGTGAAAATAATTCTTAACAATAAAAGGGCTGCTGTGGGAATCACCTTCTCTGACCTCAAGCTTTACTACAGAGCAATAGTGACTAAAAAAAAAAACAAACCTCTATGGTATTGGTACAGAGACAGAAATGTTGATCAAAGGAATAGAATTGATGTCCCCAAAATAAAACCATGCACTTACAGACACTTGATCTTTGGCGAAGACACCAAGAATATACAATAGAAAAAAGAAAGCATCTTCAATAAATGGTCTAACTGGCTGTCGGTATGTAAAAAAAAATGAAAATAGACCCATATTTGTCACCTTGCACAAAGCTCAAGTCCAAGTAGATCGAGGGCCTCAACATAAAACTAGATACACGGAAACTACTAGAAGAGAAAGGGGCAAAGAACCTTGAACTCATTAGCACAGGAGGAAATTTCTTTAAAAGCACTCCAATGGCTTATACTCTAAGATCAAGAATTGACAAATGGGACCTCATGAAACTGGAAAGCTTCTCTAAGGCAAAGGACATAGTCAATAAGACAAATCAGCAACCTACAGATTGGAAAAAACATCTTCACTAACCCCACATCCAAATGAGGGTTAATATCCAAAATATATAAAGAACTCAAGAAACTAACCACCAAAAACCCAAATAATACATTCAAAAAATAGTGTATAGAACTAAACTGAGAATTCACAACAGAGGATTCTTGAATGATTTTATTTTTAATCCAGGTCCAACACTAGGATGCCATATGGTTATATGAACTCTCTCTCTCTCTCTCTCTCTCTCCCTCCCTCTCTCTCTCCCTCCCTCTCTCTCTCTCCCTCTCTCTCTCTCTCCTTCTCTCTTTCTCTCTCTCTCAAAATTTATTTTTTGCATTATTTAATTCTTCAAATTCAGTCAATAAAAGCTCTTAAACTAAACTTATTTATATGAGAATAAACCTGAATCTAGAAGTACTTGTTTAGCTATGAATCATGCAAAAAAATATTTTATAGCAGTATCTACAGGAAATAATCAGACTATTCCAGTTTTAGTTAAATCTATTAACTGACAGAAATAAAATGGATGATAGTATAAGTGGATATTACCCCAAAAGCTCAGAATACCTGAGATACAATTCACAGACCACATGAAGTTCAAGAAGAAGGAAGACCAAAGTATGGATGCTTTGATCCTTCTTAGAAAAGGGAAGAAAATACTCATGGCAGCAAATACGAGACAAAGTGTGGAGCAGAGACTGAAGGAAAGGCCATCCAGAGACTGCCCCACCTGGGGATCCATCCCATATACAATCACCAAACACAGACACTATTGTGGATGCCAAAAAGTACATGCTGGCAGAAGCTTATATAGCTGTCTCCTGAGAGGCTCTGCCAGAGCCTGACTAATACAGAAGCAGATGCTCATAACCAACCATTGGACTGAGCACCGGTCCCCAGTAGAGCAGTTAGAGAAAGGACTGTAGGAGCTGACCGGGTTAGCAACCCCATAGGAAGAATAACGATATCAACCAACAACCTTCCTCTCCAGCTCCCAGGGACTAAACCACCCACCAAGGAGTACACATGGAGGGACCCATGGCTCCACCTTCATATGTAGCAGAGGATAGCCTTGAAGGGCATCAACAGAAGAAAAGGCCCTTGGTCCTATGAAGGCTCCATGCGCCAGTGCAGAGGAATGCACATGAAGGAGAGGAGGCAGGAGTAGGTGGGTGGGGGAACACCCTCACTGAAGCTGGGGGAGTGGGAATGGGACACAGGGTTTGGGGGGGGGACCAGGAAAGGGGAAAACATTTGAAATGTAAATAAATAAAATATCCAATAAAAATTCCAATATTTACATGCACATTTCTGAATAAAAAGGAAAATAATTGTGGGAGAGCCTTTGGGGGGCTGCTTGGCAGGAATCTCACATTGGCCATGGACAAGGAAATGAGCCTCAGACAAGAATCTAACTTTAGGCTATAATAGGGAAGTAGGTTCAGGCAGGAATTGTAATCTTAGGGTGGAACAAAGGAAGTAGGCTTCAGGCAAGATTTAGGGCTTTGTACAAGGAAGTGGGCTCAGATATTTTGGTCATTCTGACAAGCCCTTGGAAACAGCTGTCATGGTAGTAATCCTAGGACCTCGTTAAGTGCCTTGCTAGTTCCTTATTGTACTGCTCACCCTTAATAGTTGTATCTAATTAAAATGGTATAAAAGTGGATGTAGAACATTTAAATCTGTCTTCAGTCTCAGAATTGACTGGGGTCATGCTACAATGTTGTCTAATTGCCTTTTTTTCTTTTTAATCCTCACTCTTGCTCTGGAGAACCTGTTGACTTACTGAGTGGGCTTGGCCAAATCATATTGTGTCGTCACAAGTAAAATTTAACTAACAAAATGGGTGAGAGGACTTAACCATTTTTACAAACATGATTCCCTTCTGTTAATTTTACATTTATCTCCAAAAAAGTCTGTTTGAAAACTTATTTTTGACTATGTCATGTAATAAATGTAATTGAAACTGCCATGTCTTTCAAAAGTTTCCAAATGACCAAAGTTCTGCCATACAAAATGTAAAAGTTATGCTTGTTACATTTAGGCATGTTTATAGTTATCTGTGTTATGGATTATATTAATAGTTATATATGTCATGGTTTCCAGGTAGGCTATAAAATAATTTTCCATCATGAAAAAGAGCATGACATTTTGGACAAAATGTGATTCGATCCATACTGTAACGATGTTTATGCAGATATAAAAGCTCTGATGCTATGCAGACACATATGTTTGATCCCTGTGTGAAGAATAATTAAACATGAGAGGTCAAAACTGTTCATTCTATAGTAAATTTGAAAGTATCTTCTTAGAATGATATGATATTTTTAAATTTCATCCTTGAATACAGTCTGGTTTTAATTTCCTTTGATTTTTAAAAAAGTAACTATTAGAAAAACTTTTTAGATACATCTATGTTTACTATAGCCCAGAATAACTGTACCTACACACTTAAAATGTAATATCCAGTAGTACAGTACACTTAAACTATGGATTTGCTTATAGAAACAAAGTCAGAAAAATGTAATGATTTGGGTTTATTTTTATTTTTTTCACAGTGCAAATTATTTTGAAGATGAAAGATTTTTCTAAATTTATGGTTGTGTTTCCACTTTCAAGTATAACATCAGCATTATAGATATATTGGAAGTAAATCAGAAACATTTTTTGTCCAGCAGCCTCATTTTATTTGATTTCCTTTGTTCCATATTAGAATATATTTCTGAGGGAAAAAAAGGAAGCCAGAGGAGACATCGAGATAAAATAAAGAAATATACTGTACATTCACTTGTTATTGGAAAAGACTGTGATGTTCTAACAGGAATACAAATAATGTTAATTGAATATACATTGGAAATATTTGATAGTTTTATAAATTTTATGCTAAAATAGATCAGATCTTCTTTACAGAAATACATATAATTTCATTTTCCTCTTTCAATATTTCTCTCATGTATAGTATAAATATATGTTTAATATATATGAAATATTTATATATGTACTTGAGTAATATATTCACACTACTAATATGCAAGGAGAATTAATTTATGTTCCTTTTATATCCCCATACCCCCCCTGGCTACCAGTTTTTAATGTTTCTTTTTTTACAATTTCAAATGTTTTTCCCATTCCAGGTCTCCCGTTAGGAAATCCCTATCTCATTCCCATGCCCCCTGCTTCAATGAGGGTGTTCACCCACTTCCATCCTCAGAAGATGGAAAGATCTCCTATGCTTGTGGATCAGCCTGATTAATATAGTAAAAATGATCATCTTGCTAAAAACAATCTATGGATTCAATGCAATGCCCATCAAAATTCCAACTCAATTCTTCAGAGTTGAAAAGAGCAATTCTCAAATTCATTTGCAATAACAAAAAACCCAGGATAGAGAAAACTATTCTCAACAATAAAAGAACTTCTGGGGGAAATCACCATCCATGTCTTCAAGCTGAGCAATAGTGATAAAAACTGCATGGTATTGGTACAGTGGCAGGCAGGTAGATCAATGGAATAGAATTGAAGACCCAGAAAAGAACCCACACACCTATGGTCACTCGATATTTGACAAAGGAACTAAAACCATTCAGTGGGAAAAAAAGACAGCATTTTCAACAATTGGTGCTGGGTTCATCTGGAAGTCAACATGTAGAAGAATGCAAATAGATCCATTCCTATCTCCCTGTACAAAGCTCAAGTCCAAGAGGATCAAGGACCTCCACATAAAACCAGATACGCTAAGTATAATAGAAGAGAAACTGGGAAAAGTCTCAAACACATGGGCACAGGGGAAAAGTTCTTGAACACAACACCAATAGCTTATGCTCTAATATCAAGAACTGACAAATGGGACCTCATGAAATTGCAAAGCTTCTGTAAGACAAAGGACACTGTCAATAGGATAAAATGGCACACAGCAGATTGGGAAAAGATCTTTACCAACTCTACTTCCAATAGAAGGCTAATATCCAAAATATACAAAGAACTCAAGAAGTTAGACTCCAGAAAACCAAATAACCCTATTAAATAATGGGAAACAGAGCTAAACAGAGAATTCTCAACTAAGGAAACTTTAATGGCTGAGAAGAACCTAAAGAAATGTTTCATATCCTTAGTCATCAGGGAAATAAAAATAAAAACCACCCTGAGATTCCACCTCACACAAGTCAGAATGGTTCAAAAGAAATACTCGGGTGACTGCAGATGCTGGCGAGAATGTGGAGAAACAGGAACACTCCTCAGTTGCTGGGGTGATTGCAAGCTGTGACAACCATTCTGGAAATCAGTCTGGTGGTTCCTCAGAAAACTGGACATGGTACTACCTGAGGCCCCAGCTATTCCACTTCTGGACATATACCCAGAAGATACTCCAACATGTAATAAGGAGATACGTTCCACTATGTTTATAGGAACCAGAGACATTGAATTCATGCTTGCACTATTTTTACTTGTTGACACACACTTGAAGAAATATATTGTCTAGAAGAACATTTGAAGACTTTTATAAAGATATAAAAACAAATTAATGGTATTTAGGCTAGTAAAAATGAATTATGTTTTAAATGAAAATATAAGAATTATTCAACTCTTTGAGAAGGCCACATGCATTTCTGACATTTTAGAGATTTAATCAATATTAAAATATACAATAATATCTTATAAAATGACATTATTATGTAAAGTGATGGTCAAATTATAATTTTTCAATTATCACAAATAACTAAGCATCTATACATGTACTAAAGTAACTACAACAATTGTATCTTACTGAAAAACAATATAAATGATGAGATAAATTTTCATCAGTATTCCATTTTATGTAAAGTTATTACATTGCAGTGTTTCTTTTACTTAGTTTCTGTATATTTCCAATATTAAAGACACACGCAAGCATGGATTATTACAAACTGAATACATTGGCACTGAAAGTTAGCCACCAACTATTCACATATTAGATTAATATTGTGTCTTAAGAAAAACGGAAACATAAAACAAAGCAACAGCCCATCCCGTGAAATGTATGAAAATTTACAGATCTTATAAAATGCTAGGAGTTAATTTTGGACTACTTTCTCTGGGATACCAGCTTGGTTAAATTTGGAATTTGGAGATGAATTGGCCTAAATTCATAAGTGTTCGCTAGGTGTAGATGTTGGTCAAGGTCAAGGGGAGCACATTGGTTGTAATGTTAGAGAGGTGGGAGGAAGGGATTCTGAGAAGGGAAACTCTTAAGAGGTCTGGGGTTACAGCAAGAAACTTTGATACTTTTTAACTTAATGAATTTTGACAGCCCAATCATGGCTAAGCCTTTGCAGCGTTATTGGTACAGATGGCAAAGCCAGTCATATTTAAAGTGATCTCAGGAGCGAGTGTAGGAGAAGCTCTGAATCCAAATGTAGCATTGGGCTCCAGGAGAAAGAGAAAGAAAGAAAGGAGGATAAAAAGCTACATGGCATTTCCATCCCCTGACATCTCCAACAGCCTCAGATACAAAATATGATAAGGCTCCTGCTGAGCTAATAAGCCCAACAGATGTCTGTGTCCGTGAAGTAGATGAAGTGGGATCAAGCAGAAGGGGCTGCTGTATGAAAATAAGACAGTGCCCAGGGTATAATGGCACTAGAGAAAGCTCCAAGGTCAGACTGATGACAGAGACAAGTTAAGTGGAGACCTCATCAGTGAGGAAGATTTGCCTGCATGGTCCAAGACATGACCATTAAAATGAAATAAAATATCTATTCAGAGAAGGAAGAAAGGAAAAAAGAAGTGCTGTGTGAGGAGTGTGTGTGTGTGTGTGTGTGTGTGTGTGTGTGTGTATGTATGTATGTGTTTTGTCTGTGTCCCTGTATGTGTGTGTATGTGTTTTGTCTGTGTCCCTGTGTGTGTGTGTGTGTGTGTGTGTGTGTGTGTTTATTTGCAGACAGCCTATAAGAATTTGGTTGGGTAGAGAATTACAAATAGATACGCTTTTCAAATTGTCCAAGCACCTGTCAGTCTATGATGTGTTTAGTGAGTTCACAGTCTATACTCAGCAACATTTGTATAAAGTTGTGTATCTAGATGGAAAGAGTAATGTCCATTCCCTTATAGTCCACAAATTTTCCAAAAGAAAAGGATCACTGAAATATAAATTACTCATCAGCTTTCTACTTTTCTCTGTTTCCTGTTGAACAGGAAATCTTCTCATTCATTTTTATTGTTAGCTGATATATTTTTCATAGAATGAGTTAACTGCACTTAGAGTTACAAAATTCACAAGAGCAGAACTGCTATAGGTACAGTAAAAGTCAGCTTTGATGCCTGCATTCTGATAGCATGTATTATCTCAGATGAGGCACCTCATGGTTTGCCCATGACAGTCTTGTGTTCACTTCTGGAACTCTTTTGGCCACGCATATTCCCTCAGTGGTAACTGTCCTCCCACAATCAAACTAGTATTTTTAGCTTACGCTAGTCGTAGTCATGAAGTGTGTCTGGCTAAGTGAAAGAAACAAAATATGGAAGAAAGAATGATTAGTCCGTATATAGAAAGGCTGGATTCAGGGCAAGAAGCAATCATGGAAGGCCAAATAATCCAATCTGATTGTTACTTGGATCAAATTAGTTTCATTATTCCTAGAATTTCCATTGCATCTTGAAGCCATTACCTCCTACACCCATT
>NW_022196899.1:1384299-1385448 GCF_008632895.1 Mastomys coucha
AATTTTTCTATAGTGTTGCAAGAGACTCAATATAAAATACAGCAGATTTACAGCAGTCTTAGTAAACTTTTAGAGGTTACTCAACATTTCTCTTTTTATTTATCAAAGCGTGATACTGAGATAGAAGAAAGATTAAGAAGAAAATCAGTAATTCCTTTTTTTCTCTTGCCCTCTGCTCCTAGGGCAACCCTTGCTTATGATTTGTTTGTTTTAGCTAATTTTCTTTCATTAATAAAATTTGAAGCATCAAAAGATGCTACATGGCTTATTCATTTTACTCCCTATCCTCTAAGTCACTGTCTCTTAGTATACCTATTTGGGGGAGGTAACGAGTCAGGGTTTGTAGTTATGGAAATATTAAAAACCACAGTGACAAGTAGTAAACTGTGGCTTTGTTTCCTTTCCAATATAACTTCTTGCTATTTCTAGAACAAACTGATTTGCAATTTTCAGGCCTAGGCACCCGAAGCTTCACTTTGGTGCTGTGGTGCTTGGACTTTGAAACTGGCGAGCAAACAGTTCATGTCGGTGGTGTTATTGCTTGTGACTTGGATCACTGGTCATCACTTCTGAACAACAAATGTGCAAGTCGTAACTCTGTTGAGAAATAAGAAACAGCATGTGCACCTGCCTGCCTACATCCCCTTCCATGTAGTTCCTCATTCCAGAACAAGATAAAGGCAGGGACTGGAACTCTGGGCCTAGATGACTACAGATTTGTTCAGATGCAGCTAGCAGAGAAGAGGTTCCTTTCAGACGCTATAATTAAAGTCCAAGGGTTTTGCTCGGCTTGTCAATATACTGCTAATTCCAAATTTAAATCCAGGAAACTAATGTAGGCAAAATAATTATTTGTTTGTTGATTTGATTATTAGGAGATTATAGGGCGGTGGTGGCACACGCCTTTAATCCCAGCACTTGGGAGGGAGAGGCAGGCAGATTTCTGAGTTCGAGGCCAGTCTGGTCTATAGAGTGAGTTTCAGGACAGCCAGGGCTATTCAGAGAAACCTTGTCTCGAAAAACAACAACAACAACAACAACAACAAAGAAGATGAAGAAAAAAAAACATGGGAGGTGGTGACGCATGCCTTTAATCCCAGCACTTGGGAGGCAGAGGCAGGCAGATTTCTGAGTTCGAGGCTAGCCTGG
>NW_022196899.1:1385559-1408888 GCF_008632895.1 Mastomys coucha
AAAAAAAAAAAAAAAAAAAAAGAGAGCTTGGGGGCTAGAGAGATGGCTCAGCGGTTAAGAACACCGACTGCTCTTCCGAAGATCATGAGTTCAAATGCTAGCAACCACACGATGGCTCACAACCATCCAAAATGAGAACCTGATGCTTTCTTATGGAGTGTCTGAAAGACAGCTACAGTGTGCTTACATATAATAAATAAATAAATCTTTTTAAAAAAAGGAGATTACAAATTCTTTCCATTTTCTCAAGCTCTATAGAAAGACTAACAGGTAAAGTGAAAGCATGAAGAGTCAGTATAATATAAACTCCCAAAGTGACATGATTGAGCTGTTAGTTTTGTATCAAATTACATGTATATTTAAAGTTTCCCTGTGGGATATGATGTGGCATTATTTCCAGTATTTATCATATTATAAATTATAATTTAAAAATAATATTTGTTAGAAGTATTGCAAACACTAATATTCCAAAAGATTATTGATTGGATTGTTTTGACTTTAGTATCTTTTAAACTTCATAAGTAATTATTCAGTGGAAACTATATTTCTTTTTCTCTAATTCAGACATCTGATAGGAAAACTAAAGATAAATTAGAGTTGATTTTATTTTACACAGCAATTAGAAGACATAGTTCAACCCCTGAGACTTTCATTGTGGAAAGAAAGAACATGGTCCTACAAGTTGTTCTCTGACTACTACACCCCCATATAGCATTTGAAAACACAGACATACATGCACACACACGCACACACACACACACACACACACATACACACACACACAAACACACACACACACAGGGGTGGGAAGAAGATAGAGGGTGGAGAAACAGAGACACACAGAAAACATATCAAAAAATTAAATGTAAAATTTCTGCTGACAGTGGATTAAACTTCCTTATGTTGACACAATTTATAAATACATCTTTACCTGCTTAACTCCAAAGTCCCCAGCTTATAATGTCTGGATTTCAATTCCTGGGCTTGCAGAAGGTATAAACATTCGGTCCACTGAACTTAGCAACTATTATCTTTTATTACTTTCTATGGTTAAATGACCCTGGTAATTAAATTCTCATCATCATTTCATTTAATTTCAACTTTGTTCGATACCTTCACCCCTTCCAGGAGTATGCATATTTAAGAACTTTTAGGAAATTGAGGGAGCAAATTCTAACAGTCACAAGATTTTCTACTTCCCAGTTGCTCTGCAGTCGGAAAGAGCTGACCCTACATAAATCCCTTTAACCCAAAGTTAATCAGCTCCAATGGCACTGTAGAGTTAAATGAGCCTGATATGCTCCTTCACTCATTACGACTGTAGCATAATATGTCTCCCACAGCACTGAGATATAACTATGGTGGGCATGATAAAAATACTCAGACATATTTGACAGCTATTGTGAAAATAATAAATTACCAATAACTTTAGAGTCATGGGCAGAAGAAGAAAAATCACTGTGGTTTATAAAAACAATGTTTTTAAAAGATCATATTACCCATTTGAAAAATGGAATTGCATCTCCAAATGCACCATAGAACTTGAGGGTTTATTAGACAAGGTATGACAGGAAACCAGACATTTAGGCTTCATGGAGGAGATGCTCACTTGCACTTGATATGTGCTTTTAGAATGCATTGCTATCAATAGAACATTTGCAGACTTACTTGATTAAGACAGTATAGCAAAGCACAGATAATGCTCTTTTCCATAAGAATTTAGTGAAACCAGGAGCCTTGTTGTTTTAGTTTAGGATCCTCTATTCTTGACAGGTAACTAGAGTACTCAATATTTCAATTTTTAATTTTGGCGTGTCCTGTTTTCATTTGCTTTCCTTACCAAGTATACAGTGAAAAGCAATATACCTCAGATATTATACAGTTTTCCCCACACAACTGAGCAACAGCTGGATCAAAAAATTAGAGATTGGGTAATAAAATGTCTTTGTTAGGATTCTGGCACTTGGTTGATTAATGAAGACATATAACTCCATGTATGAATAAGTATGGTTGTATATATATATATATGTACATATATATATACATGTATATATATATTTGTACATATATATATGTACAATTTTAGTGTTTGGATGCATTTTAGAAAGAAAATCTACACTGAGGATTTGTTTCAAACCTATTATGGCAAAACCAGCAGATTTTGTTAAAAGATAGGTTTACATGTGTGTATATGTGTGTATGTGTGTGTACACGTGTGTGTGTGTGAGAGAGAGAGACAGACAGACAGACAGCAGACAGAGAGAGACAGAGAGAGACAGAGAGAAAAAGAGAAACAGAGACAGAGACAGGGAAACAGAATCAGAGAGACAGAGAGAGACATAGAGAGAGAGGGAGAGAGAGAGAGAGAAAGAGACAGAGACAGAGATGGAGAGAGAGACAGAGACCAAGAAAAAGACTTATAGAGTAAGAGACAGACAGAGACCAGGTGTTGAACATAGAGCTTCTCCTAAGCTAGGCAACGTCTCTACCATTAGATAGACTCCCAACATACTTTTATTTTCTGTGATTCACTCTTTATCATGCTGTCCAACTTCCATTTGGGGTATTTGGTTTGGTTTGGTTTGGTTTGGTTTGGTTTGGTTTGGTTTGGTTTGGTTTAGGACGATGTCTCAAGCACCTTATTTTGGCCCTGAGTTCACTATATTGCCTCGACTGCTCTTGAATTTCTCCTATTCTTAGACTCAATTCCAAATGTTGGTGCCTTAGATGTGTGCTGCTATACTTAACTTCCGCTTTCCTTCCAAAGTCAAGGCATGCATAGCCTTACATGAAAGCCTGGCCACATGAGTGAGCAAACAATAGGGAATTTGTGAGGAAATGGTAAAAATGGATACACCAACTGAATAAACATCTACAAAAGTAAGAGTCTGGAGACTTGCCAGGTGGCTCTGAGAAAAAGAATGCTTATGCCCAATCCTCTCAACCTGAGATAGACTCCAGGCACTTGAATAAGAGGAAGATAGAGCCTACTCCTTCAGGTTGTCTTCTGACTTCCACACCAGTATGTAGCACATGGCCATGCATGCATGCACCCACACACAAACACACACACATACACACACACAAACATATACACATGCACACACACCCCCACAGAGACATATATTACATGCATGCCCATACACAGAGGCACACACACACACACACACACACACACACATGCATGCCCACACGCATGCACACACATGTACACACACAAATGAAATGGCTGGAAAATAAGAAAATAAAGTAAATGAGACATTATTCTCCTGCTAATTCTGAAGGAGGTCTTTGTGGGTCAGTGAAATGGAAGAGGAACTTCAAACCAAATTTACTATTTCCCCTGCAACAGGTAGGGGGAAGTAGGCTTACCAGCATTGATATTGCCATCTATCGCCATGACTACTGAGATAGGAGCAGTGCTGATCTGGGTCAGTGCAGCCCTTCTATTACAGGCACTGGAAGAATTTTGAGAACAGTGGTTGGATTTTTGAGAACTAAGGATTGCCAGGTTTTATAAAGTGAAACCAGGATGATATCGAAAATGTTAAGAGTATATATGACTCATTTCTAAAGTTAGAATCCAGACCTATATGGATATCAAACACCCAAATAAGTCGTAAAGAATTAAAAGCATCCCAAGTGTAAAATACACCTGAACAATTTTCTTCAACTATAAGATGTTTCTTCCTAAAATCACACACAAAAATTTCACATCCCTAAGCTGTGTAGGCAGGGGTCATTATATAAACATAATATCATAAAACCTTGATGGAAGTTAGTACAGACTCACAGCTCATATCAGAAGCAAGGCGTGAGATGACACAGTGGTAGGGTTACAGTGAATGGTAGTGTTTCTCCCTCGTATATGTAGAGATCTAGGTTCATACCTCAGTCCTCCATGGGAACAGAAAGGTTCTGGAACTGCACCTTCTCACTGCTTCCTGCATGCTGTTAATGCACTGTAGAGATTGGTCCTCTTTTTATAAATTGATAGAATAGACTTGGTTTTGTCATTTTGGATTTGAAGTTTATTGCTATAGTTTCGTGATTTTTTTTGAGGCCTCTTCAGTCTTCTTGTTTGTAGTCTGTAGTATTTTGGATTAGAGGTTTGTTGCTATTGTTTCCTGATTTTTTTTTTTTTTAAGATTCTTCTTGCCTGTAGTCTTGGTTGATCTCGTACTTACTATATAGCCCAGGTTAGCCTTAAATTCTAATAATTGTCTCACCTTGGCCTCCTGAACGCAGACCTTACAGGCTATGCTACCACTCCTGGATACTTTTTTCCAAACTGCTGTGTTAGGGAAATGATATCTTATGTCCATCAAGCATCTTTCCTATGCCAAGATACTACGAAATTCTCACATATTCTCATGATCTGAACTCAAAACAAATATTCATGACTTCCTACAGAAGAATAAACTTAGCTCTGTAAATGTTTTTCATTGCAAATTACATATTCAAAAGCATCATCTGCACCCACAACTTTCTACAAATTCCAGGATTCATTTTTTTACATAAGAAAATTGGTAACCTAATGTGTGACATCGCCCTGAACAAAATTAGTTAAGAGATCTGTATAAGGGTAGATAATTCAGTACATGTAAATAAAAATTCAGAAAAAAAAAACTCTAAAATTCTATGTAGAATAGTATCTTTAAATGCTTTCTTTCTTTCTTTCTTGAGTTTATAATTTTAACCAGAGGTCTCTAGGTGTACGGCATTACTTTTCTTGTTCCCATATTTCTACTTTTGAAGTAAACGAATTACTTGGCTTTTCCAAGCCAAACTATGGAATAGAATAACCCCAAGCTATACTTAACAACTAGGACACAAAACGTGGAACTGAACGGGAGAAAAGCTACCTCATGAAAACCAAGACAACAAAATAACCATTTTATTATGACAAGAACATGGAAAGTCCAGGGAAAATAAATATACAATCAAAAGCAGGAGACCACTTTTATTTCATGTGCCTGTGATCATTGCAACATAAGCAGAGTAGGGCCTAGTGAGTCATTTGTTTGGGACCGTTCCTCATCTAGGTGTATATATGTGGATAGAGGAAGTCGTTCAGTACTCATATTTTGCAGAATATATCCTAAAGTTGGAAAGTGGTAGCTTGGGAAGGCAATTATTTTGGGTAGTTGTGACTAATTGTAAATGTACCCTGACCCTTATGAAAGTCACCAAGTACCCTGTAGAAGCATAAGCCTCCCACGCCTCACGAGCACACTGCCTAATCTGCCGGGGTCTAGATGTAAGAGTTCTCCACTTACCTGATTGTAAACAGTGGAGTGTGTTGTTACGGTCCACCCAGGAACAGGAATGGACTAAAACAGTGAGAAAACTAAAGAAGAAAGCTTCCCAACAGCATCAAGAAGATTTGGGATTCAGAGAGGGCTCCAATGGTCAAGTATCGCAACCTGAGTTTAGATCCTTAGAGCCACTGTTCAAAGCTACGCGTGCCGTGTGCTTATCATCCCGTGTGTGGGGAGGTGGGAAGTGGGATGTGGATCTCAGAACTGACTTGTCATCATTTTGTTAATGCATCAAGGATATAAGGACAGGTCATCAACGTTAAATGGAATCTTCTATAGTGTCTTCTACAAAAAAAAAAAAAAAAAAAAAAATCCATCCTTGTTTATTGAACTGTTTTATAGCCAGTTAAAATAGTTATTCATATTTAACAAAGCACTCTCAAAAATACTGCATCCGTAGACTCTCACGACTATACTTATATATCAATCTCAAACCTTTTTGTTCCCCTTTCCTGATAAATATCATTGTCTTTCAAACCCTGTGTTCCATTAATGAACTTAATCCCAGTCAAAGATAAGTGTTCTGTACCAGTAGTTTTCAGATCAATAATAATTTGGAGTAGAAATTCCTTTAATTGCCTCTGCTTCTCTACTTGGTTAATTTAGGGCTGAGTTCACAACAAAAGGCCTTGGTACAGCATTCAACCCAATTCACTGAGATGAGAGGGCCTTGGCCTATGCTCATTGTCAACACGTGGGTGTCTAGTCAAAAAAGATGGACTGTGTCCAGGTCCCAGTTAGGCTCTGTATCTACCCTAGAGGATGCTTGGGCTCTTTCTTCACTATGACTATCTTTGTCTGCCACTAGATCAAGGGGAGGAATTTCAATCACTGCAACCGCATATGATCTGGGCACAACTAGCAAAACAGCCATATCACTGAGTTCCGTGTTTGATTAAAAGACACTGGTTCAGGGTAGGAAGATAGCCAGGGTCCCCACCTGCTCAGAGGAGAAGAGGAAGGGGGAGGAGGGAAGGATTGTGGGATAGAGTGACCAGAATGGAGGCAGTGAGAAGGATATAAATTGAATAAGTAAAAAAAAAAAAAAAAAAAAAAAATACTGTTCAGTAACTATGGAAGAAGATGGGAAGTGATTTTTCTTTTTTTTTTTTTTTAAGATTTATTTATTATATGTAAGTACACTGTAGCTGTCTTCAGATGCACCAGAAGAGGTTACACGGGTGGTTGTGAGCCACCATGTGGTTGCTGGGATTTGAACTCATGACCTTCCGAAGAGCAGTCAGTGCTCTTCCCCACTGAGCCATCTCACCAGCCCAGGAAAGTGATTTTCAATATCACCACTTTGCCTTCAAAATTGTTCTCAGATCTGAGATGACTATGGGGGTTATCCAAATTTCCATGTGGTAGCAATGCAAACAGCAGTTATTTATTTAGAAATATTTAACAAAAATTCTACAAAAGTTACACGCTATATCTTGTATATATTTTTCTGCCAACTACATGCAAATCTATATAATCTCAAAACACAACATTTATAAAATGATTTTTTTCTGTAACAGTATGTGAATTCGACAATATATATTGAGATATCTATATATATTATATGCTGGACAATAAAATCATATTGCTATAATTTTCCAAGTATGTTTTAGTGCAATTGATTAATGTCTATTTGATATTAAATTTTAATTATGCTGGATATAGAAGGCTATTTTACTATATTTACAAAACAAATTCACAGTGCTATATTTTAGCAATTTGTAAGAAAATAAAGAGGCAAAGCCTGTCTTATATTCACCACTCAACAGAGCTTGGTAGACAAGAGTGCAGCTTTTTATTTGATGGGATGAAAAAACTAACAATGTATGACAGTAAAAAGGCAGGGGCTTTTAACGCTTTTCTTAACCTTACAAAAAAAAGGTCAGCTCAGATCTGGAAATGAGAACAGTCAACACATGGGAAAGAAGGGCAAAATGCCAAGCAAAAAGTGTGAAGGGGCTGGTGACAAATGTGGCTGGTATGGCAGGTCTCCATCTATGCACATGGACCCCAAGACACGAAAAGGACCTCCAGTCATCCCTCAATTAATCTCAGTTTGCTTCACAGATTCAGAGGAGAGACAGACAGACAGGAGACTAGAAAAATTACCCAGAGCAGAAGAGGGGAATAATGCATCCTGATTTAAACAGAGAGGAGAAAGGAACATTCTATAGCCAGCCTGCTAATTTATTGCGTCTAACCCAGTGGTTGATGCACAAAACATTAAAAAACATGTAGCTATGCTTGTTTAGTGTCGCTTTATGGCCATCACTGACATGGAGCCTCATTTGACATATGTGTGATATTAGAGAAAAGAAACTTGCTTAGATCAAACTGTTAACTAGTGCTGAATTAGATTAGAACTCAGAACTGCTTATTCCGGAGACTTGTTCTTACACCTAGAAACAAATCCTAGAAGTTCTTACTTCTGTTGGGGAGTCATTTAACTAATCAGTCATCCTATCAGTATGATATTGTAACAAGTCAACTACACTTAATGAAAACACAAATTGTCTCTTTTTGTGTTTGTCCTTTTAATTCCAAAGCTTGAATAATAAGGATATGTTTATGTTCTTGGGGTAAGAGCCTCCAAGAAGTCATCTAAATGAAATGCCATGCTGTGTTAATAGATGAGAGAAAGAGAGAGAGAGAGACAGACAGACAGAGACAGAGACACAGAGACAAAGAGACAGAGAGACAGAGAGAGACAGAGACAGAGAGAGACAGAGAGAGACAGAGACAGAGAGAGGCAGAGAGAGACAGAGACAGAGAGAGACAGAGAGAGACAGAGAGAGAGGAAGAGAGAGAGACAGAGACACAGAGACAGAGAGACACAGAGACAGAGAGACAGAGGCAGAGAGAGACAGAGAGAGAGAGGAAGAGAGAGACAGAGACAGAGACACAGAGAGACACAGAGACAGAGAGACAGAGAGACAGAGAGAGAGGAAGAGAGGGAGAGAGAGAGAGAGAGAATTAGAGAATTGGAGAGTTGGAGAGTTGGAGAGTTGGAGAATTGGAGAATTGGAGAATTGGAGAATTGGTCTCTGCTGCCATAGTAGACAGTAAGGGGGAAAATTCTTGCCCTTGGCTTTTACTATCTGGTCACCTTGGACACATGGCATAGTCTCTCAGTTTTTGCATTATTGTAAAATAGATGAAAATATTAGTGGTTCACATTTGACAGGGCACTTAAAAATCTAAATTATAAAACTAGTACAGGCAAAGTTCTTAGCACAGTATCTACCAAATTAGGTATTTTATAAATAACCCACATAATTACGTGTGTGAGTTCAAAATGAATCATAGAGAATAAAAGGCATGGTCATCATTATCTACCTGATTGGCACAGAGCGGTATATATTGTTGTGAGAGATACTTGATTTCTTTTAATAATGCATTTTACATATTTTACAATTATTTCTTACAACTTGGGAGAGTGGAATATATGCCTGCCATGGCTTACATATGGAGATGAGACGACAACCACGAATCAGACCAGAGCTCTGCATCTACCATGTGGGTCCAAGAGATGAAGCTTGGGCCCTCACTCTTGACAGCTGTCTTTAGGTGCTGAAGCACCTCCTCGGCATCCCCCAAAGCGTATTTTTCATTGTTTTTGTCTTTCTCATTAACTTGACATCCTAATCACCATCCACTTCTCTCCTTTCCCCACAGTCCCACTCTCACAAGCCCTTCCCCCATTATATCTTCCCCTTCTCTAAGGAGAAGGAGAAACCCTCCATGGGTACCAACCTGCCCTGGCACATCAAGTGACAATGGAACTAGGCACATTCTCTCCCATTGAGGCCAGCAAATACAGCACACCTAGGGGAAGGGGGTGTAAAGGCAGGCTACAGCATTATAGACAGCCCCTACTCCGACTTTTAGGGGACACACATGAAGATCAAGCTGCATACCTGCTATACAAGTGTAGGAGGCCTACGTCAAGCCCCTGCATGGTCTTTGGTTGGTGGGTCAGTTTTTTTTTTTAATAGTATACATTATTTCCTCTTCCTCTTCCTCCCTCTAGGACCTCTCATATACCTCTCCTTCCTATCTTTCAAATTCATACCTCTTTTTATTAATGCTGTTATATGCATATGTGTATATATGTAACATATATTCCTAAATATAGCCTATTCAATCTGTATATTATATATTATATACATATATAATTACATACATTTATGCATATATGTATATACATATATACACACATATATATATATATATATATATATATATATATACATATATAAATTATATTTTTTTCCAGGGCTGTCTTAGTTAAGATTTCTATTACTATGATAAAATACTATGACCAAAAAGCAATTTGGAAAAAAAATTTTTTTGTTTGTTTGGCTTATGCTTCCATATTACTGTTCATCATTAAAGAAAGGAACTTAAGCAGGACAGGAACCTTGAGGCAGAAGTTGATACAGAGGCCATTGAGGGATGCTGCATAATGACATACTCCCCTGGCTTGCTCAGCTTGTTACCTTATAGAGCCCAGTATTCTAAACACAGGGATGGCACCACCCACAGTGGGGGTGGACCCTCCACTATCAATCACTAATTAAGAAAATGCCTTACATGTCCTCCTACAACCTCTCAGCCCTCCTTTACTACTTCCCCATTCCATCCTCTCCTCCTCCCTTTCTCTTCAGAAAAGCGGAAGCTTCCCACGGATATCAGCCAGCCTTGCTATATCAAGTTGAAGCAAGACTAGGTGCATCTTCTCCTATTGTGGCTAGAAAAGGTAGCCCAGTAGGCAGGCAAGACTTCCAAAGACCAACAGAGTCAGAGACAGCTCCTGCTACTGCCGAAGATGCACATGAAGTCCAGGCTACACCACTGTACCATATTTGAAGAAGGTCTGGGTCAGTTAGATGCATGTTTTCTGGTTGGCAGGTCAGACTTTGTGAGCCCCTTATGAGTCCATGTTAGTTGATTCTGTAGGTTCACTTGTGTTGTCTTTGTCCCCTCTGGCTCTTACATTCCTTCTTCTCCCACTTCTGCAGGATTACCCTAGCTCCACCTAATGGCTGTGGGTCTCTCCATCTGTTTCCATCAGTTACTGAGGGAATCTACTCTGATAGTTATACTAGACTCCTGTCTGCAAGTTCATCAGAATATCATTAGTAGTGTCAGAGATGAGCACCCTTTCATGGTATGGGTCTCATATAAACCAGTCATTGGTTTGTCACTATCTCAATTTCTGCTCCAGCTTTCCCTCTACACATCTTTGTAGGCAGTACGAATTGTTTAATTGCAGTTCACTCCTCTCAAGTGACTCCAGCTGTGTCAAGTTGACACAAAACTGTCGAGTGCAAGAGCTAACCCTTTGGTATTGGATAACAGATTGGTATGCTATCACCCGGGGATGACTATTTCTCCCACTCCCAGAAGTCCAGAGTTTCCTGTTGCAGGATTGAGGTGTTGCAGTCTTTCATCTATCCAGGTGGACATCTCTGTTGTGCATGCTCAGCTCATGTTTAAGTGACCATGTTGGTGAGACTTTATGGGTCTCAAGCCTGTATATAGTAGACACAATTTAATGTTCTGTAATGTGGAAGAGTTTCAACTGTGACACTAACTTTTGCTTCTGGAATCTCGGATGCAAATTAGATGCATATATGCTGCCATGCTACCCTGCAACACAACTGTTTCTCTCTGACTCAGCTTGGGGTTGCTCATCTTCCTTAGGCTATCATTTAGAATGCCAACACAGTGAGCCTGTGCTCGAGATGTCCTTTTAATGTCCAGGGATGTTTTCTCTTTTCACCAGCCTTCCCATCTTTCTCCTCTAGCACTGTCCCTGGGTGTCTGTCACTGTTCATGTGACAAATGTAGCACCTATCAGCCTACTCTTCTTAGAGGAACAGAGGCCTGAATCTGAAAGGAAAGATCTGATGATCTTTGTTTAGAACCTCCCATGGCTCTGTTATTCACCAAAGAAAACTCAAATGCTATAACATAGTGTAAAAGACCTATGGGATCCTGTTACTGATAAAACTGCCACATGTCTCATACCACAGAGTGATTTCTGATGTTCGGTGCGGTTTGGCTGTCTCCTGCCATGTTTAATCAGCAATATCTGCCTACCTTCACTGTTGAACTACAGTTGACCCTGCAAAGCTCACATTCAAATGTGGCCCCTGCTGAGGAATCTCTCTCACGTTTCCATATTCATGAGAAGTACATCCTGAAAGCCTCCCTTTACACTTTTCATCATGGCTGCTCATGATGTCTCTGTAATTATATGTGAGATTAATGTAAAGATACATCAAAATATATGTACCTCTCAGAGGCATACTCCCTTAGGTGGGTTTAATCTCAGATTAACAATGAAGATTAACGGACACAGTGTCATATTGCTTCTCATTTGGGTCCTGGTTTAATCATTACCCATTTCTCGATTAGAATATAACCGTTGTGTCTTCTTTGTTGATTACTACATTCTAGCAACCGAGAAAACATTTCATAACCTAAAGTCAGTCATTATTTTATCCCAGCAAGCTAAATGATTTCTTATCAAAATTAATTGAGACCCTTAGCTATGTCAAATTTGTTTGTATTTATTGATGGAATATACTCACTAAAACTATGAAAGGTTTAAAAATTATGAAAACCAGACTTAAATATTTATCATTACTAGACAGTTTGCCCACTTGAAATTTTTGAATTAGAGAAATTGTTCATCTGTTAAGAGTGGTTTGTGATCCTTCAAAAGGATATGAATTTGGTTCTCAATATGCCTTTCAGGTGTCTCAGAATGGTCTGCAAACTCCAACAATAGTGAATCCAAGACCACTGGCTCCTATAGTACCTGCACTCACATACCCACATGAAGAAAAACAAAGTCACATCATTTTTCTTAAAGGAGTACTAATTATTTTAGGACTAAAATAATTTATATTTAGTCCTAAAATTAAATTTTATAAAAAAATATTTTAGGAGCTAACTGCTCCTTCTAATCTATCCCTTCCACTATAGTATATTAACATGGATAATTGGGAGGCAGCTGGCTGCCATGGATTCTATTCTTCTTATTCTCTCCTTGTACCATGTGCTCTGTGGCTTATCTCTAACCATCAGAAGAAAAAGTCGTAACTATTTTCTATCACTGGGCACAAGGGATGAGTAATAAACATATCCTTTGTAGTCAGCTCCCTTTAGCAGGAAACAGGTAACAGTGAGAACCAATCAATCAATAGGTAGCTGACAGTATGTAGACGATACCTCACCTGATGTTGCTGTGAACACAGGTGACATACTGGTTCACACACTTTGACCCATTTTCCATTGTGTACACATCATTCTAGAACATTCAGGGAGTTACTCCAAATAATAAACTTATTCAGAATTTTTCAATGTTCCTAGAGAAACTTACATTTTAAGAGTATGCAACATGTTTTTACTACTCTTCCCTATGTATCTTAATTGAAAAAAAAATGGTGTGTAAGCTGTATGAAGCATTGTTACTCTGAAAGTAGATGCTGAAATCAAGACAGACTTAAACATGTGATGCAAGTCCTTGTTTTGCCTAATGAGGACCAACGGCAAATACTGAGAACTACTGAGTAGAGAAAGCCATCCAAAAATGTTTGCATCTTTATTTTAGAAGTTGTAAGTTATGCTTCACATATAATTCTATTTTAATCAAAATGTTTATAATTTCCTAGGTTTATTTGTTTTTTGGTTTATAAATCTTAGGTTCTACCTGAATTATTAACTTAGCTTTATGCAATAATATTTTCTTTTAATTTAAAACTTTATTAAAATAAGCCATTGAAAGGAAACTATGAAATGAATTTATTTAATTGTTTATTTAAATTAAATTTAACTTGGTATTTTTAGATAAGTGTGCACATTTTAATGTATACTTTCTCAAAATCTTTGTCATAAGTTCATAAAAATTGCATCTATCCTATAAAGCTAATTCAACCGTATGAAAATAAACATTCAAATTATTTAATACATTTTCCATTACAGTGGCACAGTTTTCTTAAAAGGAAGTCTAAAAGTTTTTATTAGCATATATTCATTTGCATTCAGACATATCCTGAATTGCCCATGTTCATATTCAACTCCACACCCTCTCTCTGGTTCTTCTGTTTCTTCCATTAGAATTGTTCATTTTCTCTAATGAGTCCTTTTCTAGTTCTGTATCATTCATATGTGTGTGTGTGTATATATATATATATATATATATATATATGTGTGTGTGTGTGTGTGTGTGTGTGTGTGTGTGTGTATCTATATATGACTATCTGACATTCTGAGTTTGAATTATATGGCTTAATATGATTTTAACTTCTATCCATTTCCTTGAAAGTGATAGAATTTCTTTTGTGGATGATTAAAGTTCTATTATGTATATACACCACACTTAGTTTATCTACTAATCTGCTGCTGAGCATTGAAACTGATCCTACAACTTGGAGGTTATGATTAGTGCATTAATATATATGAGAATGAAGCTTTCTCTGTACTGCACTGAAGATTTTCAACAGTTCCATACTTGACCAGCCAGCATATCTATTTCTATTGTAGCTTGGACCCCTCTTTATTTCTACATTTAATTTCCTGATCTCATAATTGGTCTTTGATCATTTCACTTGTTTTCATCCTACATTCAAATAGAGTAACACACACATACACACACACACACACACAGCAAATATGCTGCTAGAGGATATATATATATATATATATGTATATATATATATATATATATATATATATATTTACACTCCATATTCCATTCCCTTTCACCTCAATCCACTCTCCAACTGCTCCACATCCCACATCTCCTCCCCATATCCCTGTCTCCACGTGGATGCCCCCACTCCCCACCCTACCAGACCTCTATACTTCCTGGGGCTTCCAGTTTCTTGAGGGTTAGGTTTGCCATTTCTGAATGAACACAGACCCAAAAGTCCTCTACTGTATGTGTGTTGGAGACTTCATATCAACTGGTGTATGCTGTCTGTTTGGTGGTCCAGTGTTTGAGAGATCTCAGGGGTCTAGATTAGTTGAGACGGCTGGTCTTCCTATAGGATCCCCCTAGTCCTCAGTTTCTTTCTACCTTCCCTAATTCAACAACAGGGGTCAGCTGCTTCTGTCCATTGGTTGGGTGCAAATATCTGCATGTGACACTTTCAGCTGCTTGTTGGGTCTTTCAGAGGGCAGTCATGATAGGTCCCTTTTTGCGTTGGAGGCTTTTTAAGAGTTTAAAACACCTGATTTTGTGTGGATAATTTATAAACTTTATCAAATTCTTGTTAAAAGATGTGTGTTTCAAGTTTCTAGTGTTGTCCTCTTTAAAGTATTCTAATGTTCAATCAGAAGAAGTTCACTTACCAGGAACTTCCGGAACATCAAGTGAACTCTTATGAACTTCACTGTACAGTCCCTGTCTCCTGTGGGTTCTGAGGCAAGAGACCATGCAACACTCATAGCCAGGTATTTTCTCATTCTTTGTTTTCAACTCTTCAAGTGGGATTGATGGTTTGGATTATAAGACCTGGCTCCCAAGCTCAATACACTATCTTCTCTATATCTTCTCTTCCTACTTGGAGAAATTTATAACTGCTATAGTGTGTGTGTGTGTGTGTGTGTGTGTGTGTGTGCGTGTAATACAAATTAAAATTAGCTTTATTGTGTGTGCATTAAGACAGAATCACTCGGTTTGACCTTTTGAAATTATTTGATTTTTAAAAAGACATGCAGAATTTGGAGAGTAAGGAGAAATGAGAGTGGAAAAGAGATGTGGTTAAAGTCATTGAAGGAAAGAAATAGAAAATGCAAAGTAGAAGAAGCCATGACAGATCCAGGACTGCTTCCTAGATTGCAGTACCATTGTCAGAACTTCTACTTACCCTAAAACTACACTAGACAAAACAATATATGGGAAATTCTAAATAACAATAATTCATAAATATGAAAGACATGTTTTACTAAATAAAGTAATAAAATTTCAAGCTGTTTCAGCTATCCTAGCTGGACAGGATTCTACAGTGTACCCAAAGTGTGTATGTCACTCACTTGTTATCCCACCTTCAGTATCAGATAAACTGTAGTAGGATCACAGTGGTTATGTTGCTAAACTGTGTTTGTAGTTAGTTGTTTGGTTGTTTGGTTGCTTTTGATATTTACTTTATCATTGCTAAAAGTACTGATGCTGACAATTTAAATGTGGCAAGAAGAAACAATAAATGATGTTTTTGTTTGGTTTGGTTTTTTGTTTGTTTGTTTTAAGGAAGAAAACAAAAGTCCTTTACATAGTGGAAAAAAGAAAATTTATGTTTGAGATAAGATTATAAAATCTATATTAAGAATAAATCTACTTATGAACTTATGCAGAAAAACAGAATCTCAGGCAGGTTTGTTGATATACCTCATGTTTAAAATATGTAGCAACATTGCATGTTAAGTGTGTAGTTATGAAACAAAATATTATAACTTTGTGAAAAAAAGAATCTCAGGCAGGTTTGTTGATATACCTCATATTTAAAATATGTAGCAATGTTGCATGTGAAGTGTGTAGTTATGAAACAAAGTATTACAACTTTGTGAGTAGAAAACAAAATAAAAAATATACTTCCATAAATGGCAACATTTCACTTCAGAAAGCATTGAGCCCATGTAAAGACTTAAGCAGGAGATCCCCTCAAGTGGAAGAAAATATTTATGGTAACTAAGGAGTTGTTACATGGGCTGGAATCAGGTTTAGATTTAAAACAATTATTGGAGAAGCAGTAATCAAGATCCTGATGTGACATTTACCATTAAAATCAACCACATTACCATATCCTGACAATACCCGATGGGTTAAAAATAAATAAAAAACTACTTCTAATTATATAGTTCTTTTGAAAGATCTCAGCATAAAAATCTTTAACTCTGAATGATCTCCAAACATCCATATCAGCGGCTCTCAACCTGTGAGTGGCAACCCCTTTGGCAAACTACTTTCTCCAAAAATATTTACATTAAGACTCATAACAGTGGGAGGCAGAGGCAGGTGGATTTCTGAGATTGAGGCAAGCCTGGTCTACAGAGTGAGTTCCAGGACAGCCAGGGCTATACAGAGAAACCCTGTCTCACAAAAACAAAACAACAACAACAACAACAAAAACAAAAACAAAACAAAGCAAAAACAAAAAATACTCATAACAGTAGCAAATTTACAGTTATGAAGAAGCAATAGAAATAATTTATGAGTTGGGGGGGGTCACCAAAACATGAGGACCTGTATTTAAGAGTCATAGCATTAGGAAAGTTGAGAATCACTGGTCCATACCACCTGCCTCTGCCATTCAACCAACCTCCCAACTTCAGCATCCACCCAGGATTACCTGATGTTGATGATCCTCATTCTGACATGACTTTCAAAGTTCATTATTACTGAACACTGCATCCTATGCCTCTGACCTTCACCTGTCATCACCTTTTATAGACACATTATCCTTCATCATCACAGTAAAAAATGTAAGTACAGGGTAAAAAGCAGAAGTTACATTCACAAAACATTTACTGCAAAAGTAATTATTGTTCCAGCTTATTATTAATTATTGTTGTTATTCTCTTATTGTGACTAATCAATTAAACTTCATCCAAAAATATGTGATATAAAATATAGCATATTATATCATATTACTCATTACACAATTATATTATTGTCATACAGTTTCAAAACTTGCTATGTTTTAAGCATCGCTGAGGGTGTTCGTACAGAACTCATGCACTTGAGAGTTACATAAGTTTTAAGGAAGAAAGCAAAATTCCTTTAGTTAATGGAAAAAGAAAAAATGTGTTTTGAGATAAGATTATAAGTAGATAAGAATGACTAACTATATTATTAGCTGGATAGAGACTGACAGAAATGAGCAATGTGGTTGGAAATGAAACCCACAAAGATACAACAATCTCAGAAGGATAAGTGTATCCCTTGGTAATGTGTACAGCATACTCTTCACAGACAAAGCACATCATTCAGTGCATTCTGAGCTTCAGAGAAGAAACAGGATGGTGTCATAGCAAACTGAAAAGACAGCAGCAGAAATAGGCTAGAAGTTTGCTCACTGAATCATTCATTGTAGCAACAATAATACATCCACTGAGACTGAGTACCTGCTAGAAACTTTGCCAAATTTAGAAATATGTATGAGTATACAGAAATATTCAAGGAGGGTAGAGTGGTGGAAATATATTCCTGAACATCAAGAAACTCACTTACATGGGAATGGGTAAGAAAAAATGCATAGTTAATGAAAATTAAAAATTATGTAGCATGTGTTTTAATATATTGTTGATTAAAATAAGAATTTATGTACCAAATAATTTGTGAAAGAAGAAAAGTAAAGAAAAGCTGAAGAAAAAAATGTTTAATTCGATACTTGCAGAAACTTAATTACCTGTGTGAGTTCTGCATAGGCTATCTGTTGGGTCTGTGGAACCGAAGTGAGCAGGATTCCTAGATAAGGCATCTAGGTAGAGAGAAATTGTCAGTCTTTATTGAAGACATGGGGTAAATGAGGCCAACTTAATTAGAGTATAAATTAGTGTACAATGTATCATTTGTTCAAAATATTCACCACCATTTCCTACTGAATTCAGTCTTAACAAACATCTTTTATCAGATTATTTCTCAAAGGAAATTATAGCTTGTTTCATGAAAGTAATCTTTGGGCTCGTGATTTTTGGGGGGGGGGCGCGGGGGACAGGGTCAATGAAGTCTAAGAATCCAAGTAAAAAACTTTAAAACCCATTAATTCATTCGGCCATTTTTTTTTTTCAGCTATGCCTCAACACCAGCAATGACTACCAGGGCAAAAGAAAGTAAAGATGAGCCAAGATGAAAAACTTGTGTATACAGTATAAACTGAAAATAAACATACTTTGTAGGCTGGTACAATAAAATACTCTTGCAGAAAGGATGGATTAAAAAGAACAGAGGCGGTATAGACCATATGGAATTATTCTTGAACAGAGGAAATTCAAAAGACTAGATTTACACATTTGTTTGCATTTTTGGTTTGGAAATTTCATTTATTTATTTATTTACTTATTTTCTGCTATTATCATTATTGTTATTACTTTATTATCACTATTTAATCTTCTTTTTTATATTCTAGTCATTGTTGCCCCCTTTCTCGGTCCACCCTCTGACTGTTTTTCACCCCATCCCACCTCCCCCATCTCCAAGAAGATGTCCCAACCCTCCTACCCCCATCCCACCAGAGCGCCCCACTCCCTGGGGCCTCCTCAAGTGTCTCAGGGTTAGGTGCTTCTTCTCTCACTGAGGCCAGACCAGGTAGTCCCTCGCTGTATATCTGTTATGGGCCTCATAGCAGATAGTGAATGCTGCCTGGTTGGTGGCTCAGTATCTGGGAGATCTTGAGGGTCCGGGTTATTTGAGACTGTTGGTCTTCCTATGCAGTCACCCTCCTCCTCAGCTTCTTCCAGCCTTTCCCTAATTCAACCACAGGGGTCAGCAGCTTCTGTCCATTGGTTGGATGTAAGTATCTGTATCTGACTCTCTCAGCTGCATTTTGGGTCTCTCAGAGGGCAGTCATGCTAGGCTTCTGTTTGTAAGCACAACATGGCATCAGTAATAGTGTCAGGCCTTGGAGCCTCCCCTTGAGATGGATCCAAAGTTAGACTGGTCACTGGACCTCCTTTCCCTCGGCCTCTTCTCCATTTTTGTCTCTGCAGTTCTTCCAGACGGTAACAATTCTGGGTCAGTGGTTTTGACTGTGGCATGGCAACCCAATCCCCCCACTTAATGCCATCTTTCTACTGGAGGTGGAGTTCCCTCTCCCCTCTATTGGGCATTTCATCTAAGGCCCCTCCCTTTAAGTCATGAAAGTCTCTCACTTCTCAGGTCTCTGTACATTCTAAAAGGCCCCCAACCTCCCACCTCCCAAGGTTGCATATTTCCATACATTCTGCTGGTCCTCAGGGGTTCACTCCTATTTCTCCCTCCCACCACCAACACTCTATCATGTTCCCCTTTTCACCTGCCCATTCCCTCTCCCACCCAGATCCCTCCCTCCCAAGTCCCTTTTTGTTTTTAAAAGGAGAGAATGAAGCATGAAGTTGGGTGAATAAAGAAGTAGAAAAAAATCTTATTGAAACTGTGGGAAAGGAAGATATGATCAAAAATATGATAAAATATGAAAAAATATGAAAATATTTTAATTAAAAATGCTAAGAAAAGGGCTGGGCAGTGGTGGTACATGCCTTTAATTTCAGCACTTGGGAGGTAGAGGCAGACAGATTTTTGAGTTCAAGGCCAGCCTGGTCTACAGGGTGAGTTTCAGGACAGCAAAGGCTATACAGAGAAACCATGTCTCAAAAAAAAAAAATGCTAAGAAAAACCAAAAACAGACAATTGGATATAAATATTCAGGATGTAGAAGACACAGAACTTTGATATATTTGAAATGTGAAGTTATAAATAATTCCAAAATGACTGATTTTACTGAGTGCATTGAATGGTCAGTTGTTGTAAGGCAGGAAAATCCCACAATTGCTTCTATTTCAACAGTAATATTCAATTTTGTTTTGTCACCAGAAAGATCAAGCTGTATACTTATAATATCAGGGATCAGAAAAGTGAGATATCCTTTTCTGTATTCTGTGGGGGTACCCAATAAGATAGCAATGTTGAAGAAGCTGATTTTTAAGGGGAAAAACATATAAGAAGTATATGAAGTAAACTTAATACCAAAAGAGATGGAAGAATGAAAATCTCATATGGAATAAGAGAGAACAGGGTCAAAAATAATTACAATTAATAATAACAATAATAATAATAATAATGTCACAAATAAAATGGGTTTTCTGAATATGCATAGAAAAATCATTACTTATGTAAATAAATTAAATATTGGAAAAGTGCAGAAATTATATTTGAGAACAATTTCTAAAATCTGAAGCTCCAAATAAATATGTTCACTCTTGTTGATTTAATTTTAGTTTCATTGACTTCCCATGAATGCAGTTGGGAGCATGTAGGCAGAGTTCGAAGTGAATGTCTGTATAAAGTTATATGAAACCAAACAAAAGTGAAAGGTCTTCCATCTGCAACTACAGAGAGCAAAACAAGACCAAAGAGAAGGCAATGTTTACTATTTTCTGTGTATCTGATCAGGAACATTAACACACTAAAGAAGTCAGTGATCTCAGAAAGCTGGTAAACAGAGTTCAGAGTCCAAAAAAGCAAAATGTCATCAAAAGAAAGGAAGAAAGCTATCCCAGGGACTAGGGCATCACTGGGCACAATACTGACCGGCAAGCAGAAGGAACCATCTCATGACTGTTGAAAGCAGGTTAGAGAGAAGGGTGAGAGACTGACAAAGACAGGAGGAACCCAATCCTTAGTTGTAGAGTTTTTATACCAGCCGTATTTGAAAGCATGATCAGCCATTGGGGAAAGAGAAACATTGTTGGACAAGACAAACTATGGACCTTGTAAATCTCTAAAACCTTTCTTTCCCGTGTTACTTTTGCTTGTAGTGTCTTAAAACAGCAATAGAAAGCAAAATGATGTCTCTGCCAGCAAGCACATCAAGAGGCAAAGTTCCCTCAAGAAGAAAAGCATGGTTCTATTGAGTGATAGCTTTAAACCTGTGTGACAACTCAGGGATCCAGGGATAAAAACACAATAACAAAAGGTAAGAAGTCTGCACATCCATTTTCTCTGGCTGAGAACTCTAGATCTCACAACATGGTTCGAGTGCACAGCTTGCCCTTTTCTTATGCTCTCATTATGGGTCACAATCTGGCCTGAAATTTCTGACAATCAATACCCAATGTTTTTTTGTTCTCTTTTGATTTCTAGAGTTGTTATAAAACATTATGACAACAAAACAACATGGGAAAGAAAGGTTTAGTGGCTTGTAAGTCCCCATCACAGTCTATCATGAAGAGAACTCAAGAGGTATGCCTTGACCCAAGAACTGAATGAAAGACCAGGCAGGAGTCCTGCATACTGGTTTGCTCCTGATGGCTAGCTTTGACTGCTTTTTTATATAGTATAGGGGTACCACCATGTACAGTCTCCCACATCAATCATTAATCAAGAGAATACTCCCACACTCTTACCTACAGGGTAATCTAACAGGGGCATTTTTCCTACTTGAAGGTTCGAATTTTCCTCAGTGAGCCTAGATTGTGTTGTGTTGATCAGAGCACTGTCACAGATTCCATTTCCAGTCCTAGTTGTCTATCTCCATCAACCTCAAATGACTGTTTAGTTTCTCTTTCTGAGTATATTCACATGTCCTCCCTTGACCCCTCCTTATTACACAGTTTTGGGGGGTCGGTGGCTTATGGATATCCTGCACTTTGTGGCTAATGTCCACCTATAAATGAGTACATACCGTACCTGTCTTTCTGGCTCTGGGTTACCTCCCTCAGAATGTCTTTCTAAACTGTCTTTTCTTGCAAGGTTAGAATCTCAGGCTCAACCCTGTGAGCACCACTCCCACAAACACCTTCTTTGTTTTTCCTTCATATTTTCCCTAGAATAGCCTAATTCTGAAACAGCTGGTTACTTACAGTTCTCATCCTGATTTCCAGGCTGCTAAGTGTTGTTGGAGAAAATTAAATAGCCTTGCTTATTGCTTTCAGTACATTGTCATGATGTCCAACCTCAGCTGGGCCTTTGCAAACATTGGCAATCCCTTTGCTCCTCTCTTGACAGCTAGTTCCCATTTCCCATAGCATCTGTTCCAAATCTGTAGAGTTTTCCTCAAGTCTACTTTAATTAAAAACATTCTTAACACAGCTTATGAGGCTCTCCAAACTTTGGCTCCTTCCCATCTTTCTGGTCTCCCCAAGGGCCATGCTTTCTCTCGATTGTCTAGGTTCTAGCCAAAATGGTACTTGTAATTCCCTTTTCATGTCCCCTTTGGACAGTTGGCTCACTGAGCTGTGAAGCCCCTCCCTTATTTCTTTGTTTAATTCACTACTCATCTTTCATTGTGATATCATGGGATAAGTTTTCCCTGACATCCAAGACTAGCTCAGATCCTATCATTTTTAAGATGGTGCACATTTTTTTTTTGATTTGTTTGAAGCCAGTATTTCTCTTTGGGTGACTATGTGCACCTGAGACAGTACTGACTTACTCAATTAACATGCCACTGGCATGTCGCACAACACCTAATTCTTGGAAAGAGCTTAAAGCTTAGTTTTATATTTAAATGGAGTCATAACTTTGATATTAATGATCACATATAATATCATTCCTGAATAGAAAGACCTGTAATACTTTCATCATGTACAGAGTCCATGAAGCATACAAATATATGCAATTTGGGTTTCCTCAGTTTGACAACAGGCAAAGGACTTTCTCAGACTAGATCTCCAATTAGTTAAAATTTAGAGCAACAGATGAATGCTATGGAAAGGTTATTCTATCTTTATTCTAGTCCTGAGGCATGAAGATGGTTTATATGATAGTTTGTAACATAGGATTTATTTAAAACACCTGCAAAGCCAGACAATCCGAAGTCTGTGCCAGCCCTTCAGGTACTGCTGCAGCTCTTCAAAGGCTACATGCTGTAAGAAGGAACTATACAGAAAGTGGCGTGCCTGTTCCCACCACAGCCTAGGGTTCCATGCTGTGCTTCCTTTCTTAAAGGACATCTCTTTTCCCTGTCTTATGACCGAGTCTTACCTTCTGGTGATAAGACTAGGGACATGTTATATTAGGAGCCCGAATTGCTGCTTTGCTTGATAAAGAGAGTGAATGAAAATAAAGTTATAGATGTTGATAGGGAAAAAAGCAAAGTTACTTGACTGGAAAAGAAAAGTTCCACGTTCAGAAGAACATCAGCAGATTAATTCAAAACTGGGAGAAACGGAAGGGAATGTCAAAGGGAAAAGATGGAGATAACAGCCTATGCCTTTTTTGTTTTGTTTTTAGATATTTTCTTTATTTACATGTCATATGATTTCTCCTTTCCTAGTTTCCCCTCCAAAAAACAAAC
>NW_022196899.1:1409012-1411486 GCF_008632895.1 Mastomys coucha
GCCACCCCACCCTCTCCCACTTATTGGCCCTGGCAGTCCCCTACACTGGGGCACAGAACCTTCACAGGGCCAAGGATCTCTCCTCCCATTGATAGCCAACTTGGCCATCCTCTGCTATACACATGCTGCCGGAGCCATCAGAAGAGTTCCACCACAGATCAAGGCAAGACAGGGGTTGTCTGTGATAGTTTGGATACTATCCGCTTTCTTAAAATTATTTTGTTTACATCCCCAAAGCTACCCTCCTTCTGGTCCTCCCTCACACAATCCCTTCCCCTACCCCTACCCCTACCCCTTTGATAGGATATCTTCCCACCCAGGTTCATCAACTTTCTGCAGCATTAGGAGCAACGGGACAAGGCAGCCCAGTGGAGGAATGGATTTCAGTTAGGCTACGGCTTTAGGGAGAGCCCATGGACCAGTTTTGGGGGGACCCACATGGAGACTGGGCTGTACATCTTTGACATACCAGGGGCCTCAGTCTAGCTAGTGCATGATCTTTGGTTGGTGGCTAAGTGTCTGAATGGTTTTAGGGGTACAGGTCAAATGGTCTGCCTGTGGAACTCCTATACCCTATGTACTAGTTCCTTTGAAATTTTTGAAATCAGCTCATTTGCTTTCTTTCTTTTGTGTGTTGTATTCACCTCATAGCAGAGTAAAATCTCTATAAATATTTGTATTCCATAAGAAAGACCCACACATGACATTACTTGGTTTACCAAGAACCACATACTAGATAACCCAGAGAACTAGGGTAAAACAGAACATAACTGGTCTAATACATACATATACATACACATATAACACATGCATATGCATATATATATACATACATCATATACATATACATACACATATGTAAAATGTATCCAAATAAAATGATGCCTAATTACATTCTGCTATACTCATACATCTCTGACTTATTCAGTCATCACTAGAGAGGCTTCCTCATGCAGCACATAAGAGCAGAAGCAGAGATCCACAGCCACGCATTAAGCAGAGAGAGTCTACATTGGAGGAATCCATTAAATCCCTCCCCACAATGCTCAGAGAAACTGTAGAAGAGGAGATGGGAAGTTTGTAAGAGCCAGAGGGAATAGAGAACACCAGTAGACCAAGTCATTCTAAATAAACTAAGCAAGTTATATGTGAACTCACAGAGATTGAAACAGAAAGCATGGAATCTCTATGGCTCCACACCAGGTCCTTTGCATGTATATATATATATATATATATATATATATATATATATATATATATATATATATATATGTTACCTTATTATTTTTAGCCAACGGCTATCTTTTAGAATGAGTGGTATTCTGACTTTTGTACTTGTTCATGGGACTGTTTTCCCTCTGTTGTGTTGCCTTGTCAAACTTTGATGTGATAATTTTTGCTTTATCTTATTCTATTTGACTTTGTCATGTTTGGCGGCTATCGGTTAGAAGCCTTTTTTTTTTTTCTCCTAATGAGAGACAGAAAAGGAGTGGATCCATTGGGAAGAGGAGGAGAGGAGGAACTGGGAGGACTAGAGGGAGGGGAAACTACAATCAGGTTGAATTGTAAGAGAAAAAATTATATTCTATAAAAGAAAAAAGTTAAAAGAAATAATTATGTACACTCTCATCATCCATTCTGAAGTTACTCTAGGATAATCAGATAGTACAATCAGCACATTGGACCCTAAGATTTAGCTAGCTAGAAATCTATGAGCGCTGCTCTTTGGGAACTGGATAGAGGGATCATAATTCTGTTGCCTACCTTCCTTTTATATTTTGTTATTAGAGTTGTTCCTGCCATTGAATTTTCTTCACCCAGCAAAATGGTAAATGTGACTCACTTGACATACAGGTTCATACAAGGAAAAATTAATGACATATCATTGTCATTTCTTGCTTGAAAAGTCAATATAAGCAGCCTAATTTTTGGCTAGCTTCAACTCTTATTTTTGGCTGAATAGAAGAATGAAGTCTATTCCTAGAGATCTGGTAGGTAAAGATTAAATCCATCATATTTATTCTCATACTATTTGTATTCTAGATATATTTGAAAGTCTAAAGGTATCCTCATGATTCCATATGAAAATAACACCTTTAAGTCTTGAAAATGAGATGTATGTTCCTTCTGTGAGTCTGTAAGCCTGTGTCAGTACTTCTGGGAGATCAGCTCTCCTCTGGTAAATCCTGGGCACAGATGGGTGGGGCCCTGGGTTAAAGCACTGCCTAAAGGCAGGGTCTCCATGTACA
The DNA here is from genome assembly GCF_008632895.1 of Mastomys coucha. Lineage (NCBI taxonomy): Eukaryota > Metazoa > Chordata > Mammalia > Rodentia > Muridae > Mastomys > Mastomys coucha. The sequence goes on from NW_022196899.1 coordinate 1,411,262, forward strand.
GGGAAGGGACAGAGAGGGTTGCTGATCCACTGCTGTCACCCAGAATCTGAGAGGATCCTGTCCCTGCTGCCCTGCAACTCCTAGCTGGTCCCGCCTTAGAAAGTCACCTGAGAGAAAATGGCAGATCTCACCTGAGTCTCTGGGTTAAAGCACTCCCTGTGGAGAAAGAGGAACACTCCTTCATTGCTGGTGGGATTGCAAGCTGGTACAACCACTCTGAAAATC